>NW_009714241.1:0-17067 GCF_000703405.1 Apaloderma vittatum | reverse complement strand
GATTGTTTTTTTAGCCACTAAACTTTGACAGACAATCTCTGTGAACACACCACCACCTTCCCAGGGGAAGATAACAGGGGAACTACAGAGAGGGACTGCGACATTGGGGAAAAAAAAAAAACCTTGAACAAATTTAATGAAAAAAAGAATAATACTAACACTAACATTGAAGATGTCAAATTATATACAGATATATACAACTATGCAAATAGGATCAAAGATACAAGAGAATATGTTAATACAGGACCCAAACCTTCTGGATGACAATGAAGTCCTCCAGATCAGGAAAAAAAAAAAAAGCAGGACTCAGCAGCAGACAGAAGCACCCCAACCAGAGTGATTGTCCAAAAAAAACCAAAACAAAACAAAAAATCCCCAAACAAACAAAAAAACCCAACCAAACAAACAAAAAAACCCCAAACAAACAAACAAAAAAACCACACCAGAAATGGAGCTGTACCTCTCCTACCCATGGTGGGGAAGCAGGAGACAACCTGTCCCACTGAACAGTGCTCCTCTGCAACGTGGAAACTGGAGGCAGGGACACCAGTGAGCAATGACACAGAGCTAGTAACAATCCTCCTAGCACAGCAGGCACTTGAAGACCTCAAGGCTTATCTTAGCAGCCCTTATATACTGAGCTCATGGGAAAGAATACCATGATTGGTCCATTTGGGTCACATGACCCATCCCTTCCTCCCTACAGACACAGTTGTGATTGCCACCTGTGCCAGGAGCCCCAGAAAATTTTTATTCTGGTGCTCTCAAGCCAGGACAGGTTTCTGCTAGGAGACCCTGTGGGTTGGCCCCATGCCAGTGCCGTGTGTAAGGTGCTGGCTGCAAAGGCCAAGGTCACCGAGGAGGGCAAAAGTGCCATCCATTGAACCGCACTGAGCTTTTCACTTCTTGGCAAGAACATATTGTGTATTGGGTGATAAGGTTTATCTTGTTTCCACGAGCAAACAGAAAGCCAGAAAACTGCATATTTTTGCCAGTTCTTAGGCAAAAGTTGAGGGCCTACCAGCTGGTGGGCTGTCACTGCCAGGGTCAGCTGCTCAGCACCTTTACCAATGGGGCCACCCAACCCTTGGTCATGTTCCAGAGGGACAATGAAGGCTGTGAGAAGGGCATCCTGCACCATCACTGAGCTGGTGGGACAAACTGGTGCACTGCAGGCTGCCCAGCAAAGGCTCAGATAGTTACCACTGTGGTGTCATGCACAGCTAATAGCCCAGAGGATCTTCCTCCACTTTTCCCCCTGTCCTCCACTCATCTGGTGGCAGGTGATTAAAAAAATTAGCAAATTCTCTTAATACAAGGTACTCCAGGAGAGTCCTGGGCTGAGCAAATAGCAGGGTTTTGGGGCAAGAATTACCATGGAGGTGTCTCATAGGGAAACAAGCAGAGCCAGGCAGCCTGCACCATCGTCTTTGAGGGGTTTTGTTTTTCTAATATAATATCAGCAGCCAGGGATCAATGCTGAGGCTTACTCTGACGACCATGAGTAGCAAAGCTAGTGCAGCCTGTGTGCTGAGGAAGGGAAAAAGAGCACAGCTCAGGATTGCCACAAATGAGAACTATATTCTAGAGGTCATCCACATGTAAAATCACAGGAGAAACATGAGAGAAATACACCTCAGATTTTAAGATTACAGGTGTTCCGTTAAACAATGAGGAACCACCTCAATAGAATAATATCACTGGCAAATTGTTAAAACATTCTTGTATTGCATAACTAAATCACTATTCATAACTGCAGGAATCATTAAGCATCTCTTCATCCAGCCCAATGACATGACTGCTTTGGTCTCACTAATATCATATCTTAAATGTTCATTTCACTGATACTCCTTCTGAAGGTAGAGAGAAATATAATACTCATCTAGGGTTCCCTTATCATTGCCAAGGCACAGACACAGCGTCGACTCTATTCCTGCTATGCTGAAGTTTAACATAAAATTATCATTTGCAATGATACTCAATGATTAATTGTCTTAGTACATCCCTAGTCAAAACCCCTGTGGTCAAACTTACTCTGAAATGAGTACCAATAGCTATTAATACTGCTTTGAAATTATAATCAGTGACTGATGGCTCAAAAGAAAACATGAACTCTCCCTGTAGAAGAACTTCAGAATATATTTGTGAAGCGGGGAAAATTATCATTTTCAACTGACATCGAAACATTGAGAACTACTCAGAAAATGTGCCGCATTCATTCTGTTCATTCCGGGAACTTATTTCTGTATCCTCCT
Source organism: Apaloderma vittatum (assembly GCF_000703405.1). NCBI lineage: Eukaryota > Metazoa > Chordata > Aves > Trogoniformes > Trogonidae > Apaloderma > Apaloderma vittatum. The sequence goes on along the minus strand of NW_009714241.1, from coordinate 14,812 downwards.
CCTGTTTAAAACAGGGCTGAAATAAATTACCTTACAATCTGAATCTGTTCATGAAGAGCAATATCAGATGAACCTTGCTCTTTCTGGAAAAATCAAAACTTGTGCATGATCTAAGCAGCAAAGGTACATATGCACTTGTTATAATGGGAAGGTTTATTGAAAATACCTGCTGAGACTGCAAAGGAAGGGGTGTCAGGAGAGGGGCTCTTTTAGATAACAGAAAACACCAGACCTGTAACCATAGCTGTAAGGCAGTGGAAGAGTTGAGCTTCTTGTGTCAGTGATAACTTTTAGTAGTAGGAGCTGAAGACACTCTGTGTTAACAAAATGATTTACCACAGAGACAGCTGTTCCCTTTATTAACATTCATGTCATGTTTATGTCCCCACTAAAAAAAAAAGTGAATAAATATCAGAAATGTTGCTGCATCTTTTTCTTAAGTTGTTGTTTGCAAAAGGATTGAGCAGTACAGCACAGCTGGAAGAGCTTTGTTACTGATGAGCCCAGTATAAAGACTGGGCTCATTGTGAAATCAATATATGTATCTACCATTTTTAGTGAATCTAGTTTCAGACTCCCTCAGAGCTTTGTGCACGTTCCCTAAATGGTCAAGAAAGAGAAAACTAAAGCGCATAAACAGAAAGTTTGACTCAAAACATTACCAGTTCTTTGATTACCACTGAAAAAGCAACAATATTGCTAGCCACCTGAGAATTTTTTATTTAATTTCATAAATACGGGAATATTATGACCTTCACAATAGTGTGTGGTTTCATCAAAAATAATACACCAAACAATGTTGAAATTTCTGATGTTGGAAGTATAAAAATAAAAGGAATTTTTTGCATTGCAGGTAAAGAAATTAAATGTCAAAGAACAATTTCCATCCTGAATTAAACAAAAGTCAACATCCAGAAAAGAGATTATAAAAATGATCCTTCCAAAATCCATATGGGATCTGACAAAATGACCTGTTTTAAATAATTTTTAAATAGTTTATTTTTAATATATCCTTTAAAGATTTATCTTACCATTAACTGAATTGTAAAATCAAAAACAGTTTCAACAAAACACAAAGTTTCTCATTTTGAAAATATCTGATGAGGATAATCTGGTTATTTTGAAAAGTTTCATGAGCGTGAAATACATAAAACCTGGAATTTCCTTATGAAGCATTATGAATTAAATGAAAAGACATTTTACAGCAAATGAAATGTTGCTTCAAAAAAAATTCCTCAGGGCAGATGCAAATGTAGTGATGTCGGGAAGGGAGAGGAAGTCGGGGAGCAAGAAATTTTTTTCCTAATCTGTATCGAAGTTCCCTTAGGGCTATTCAGCTGTCAATTCATTATACTTCTCACCCATACCCGTGATAGAATTGGTCCTATATTGCTACATGATCAGAGAGAAGTGTATCCTTTATTTCACTTACTTCTGAGTGCCAGGTCTGCCTTCATCGGTAAGGCAACGACTGGAGAGGTTCTGGCTTCCCCAGTGCTGAAATTAAAGTTATGTGTGTGTTTGAGATCCTAATGACAAGTGTCTCAGTGGAATTGAATTATCTTCAGTTTGCTCCCTCTGAGGTGGAGACGATCCCATCCTCCCACAGAGAGACTGAAGAGAAAAACACATGAATCAAACCAGCACAGACGCAGTCCAGGTGATGGATGCATGACCCGAGTGGTGAGGAGGGCAAGGCGCAGCAAGCTTGAGGGCCCAAAATCACCACCGCTCTCACTGCTGGAGCAAACCTCACCCCATTGCAGGTACATGCAGAACCCTGAGCACAAGATCCTCTGCAACCCCCATGAAGTCTCCTTGACCCACACTCAGGGTCACATCTGAGTGGGTGAATAGCCCACAGGAGCAAACATAAACTAAAAATTTTCTAGTTATGAAACTCAGGAATGCAACTATCAACCACTTCCAAGTGCAGCAGGACGACAGGACCAATGGGATTAGCACTGGTCTAACAAGAAAATTATAGAACAAGTTCCTTCAGCCTTCTATTGCCTGATAAATTAATATTCTCCTTATTTGTTTCAACATCTGCAGAACCATTATCCAGCTGAACAGAATTGAGATCACAGCCATTCGACTGACTGTTTATCTTATACAGTCAAGCACAGCTTTTATTTTTACCCTGCCTAAGATGAGGCATAACTGACATTAAAGATGAATTTGTGACATTAGCAGTCAGATTTGATAACTGTTTACAATTCCAGCTGGGCAATTAAACAGTGTTAATTTTTGGAACCCCACCTCACTCAATAATATAACAGGCACTCTCCTGATTAATAAGAAATTAGACTATCCATAAACTCTCTGCTGGACGCTAAAAGCTTTGTTGTGACAAAAGTCTTTCACTGTGTGACAATTAAGGCACGCAACTAGCTTCCTAGTTTCCAAATCTTTTGTACACTGTTATGTTCCTCTGCTGTCATTACATCCACAGAAAATGCATAATGTCTCCTCATAGATATCTGCTCAGTCTGACTCTAAAAAAGGTTACAAGGAAAAGTGGTGTTAGTCAAATTCTCTCTCTGAAATGTGAAAGACTTAAAAACCAGTTTAATCATAATAAAGAGGAGAACTTATTTTGCTGAGTAAAAGGCATTCATAAGTACCAGACCAAGATATGAGACAGGATGCTTTACACTACTGTCTAGGCTGCAGCAGTGACTGCTACACCGTTTCTCTCATATTGATTAGTCTTTGCTTTAACTGATTTTGGTCTTCATGACCTACATGGTCTTACTCTTTATGTGACTAACTCCTATATGCAGTAAGTGCTGGACATCTACAGAAAGAAGTCATTAGGAAGTGATAATATCCCAGCATTTTGCATGCCCAGCCGTGTCTGAACAGAGTTTTGCCCTGAGTGTAGTGGATGAGACAAAACATAGAGCTGATTTTTCATACAATAGTTACTCAGGTCAATATGCTAGGAAGGTGCAAATTGCTCTAGTTCTTATTTTGAAAAACAGTCTTTGTTAGTTAGCTCAGAGACCCTTCCTTAGAGCAATGAAATCCAAACAGGTATTTCCCTTTCCCTGCATCTCAAGAAGAGAGAGATAAAAGATACATGGAAAAATTGTAGATATTTCAAAACTGTTAGGAAATCAATGTTCAGAAACAAATCATAGAAGTTTATGAAGTTGAAATGCATTTTTTATCGTACTTGAATATCCTCTTCAAAAAATGTTAACTGTATCATTTTTTAAACTCCCAAAAGAAGTGAATTAAAAAATCGCCCCAAGAAAGAGGACACCATAATATTAAATTCTTGCAGTTCCTAGTTTTCAGGTTCCTTATGGCTTAATTAAGATTCTCCTAAATTAGTCAGCAAAAGTTTCGCTACAGGGACATAGACCCACATCACAAGAAAAGAGTCAAGGACTCCAAGTATAAAGAAATTGAGACAAAATCCAGATTTTGAAACAAGAATACTGTGAACTCTTTTTCACATCCTAAATACTTCGTTAAAGAAGAAAGGGTAAAGTATGGCCTTTCTATGAGAATTGTTAGTTCTTTAAATTAAACTTGAAAATTCTAAAAACCCTGGAACAAGTTTAAAACAAAAAAATACCAGCATCCACATGTTCATGGAACCCACGAAGTGGGTCAGGTTTTGTGAATCATGTTAGGCATCAGTAACGATCCGTTTGTTGTATCTTAAGATCCCATCAAGTAGGTCAGGATTTTTCCTATTATGCCAGTTTATGACTCCTATGGATGATCCTGTCCTTGTTTCTGTTAATCTTTCCCTCTGTGGTACAGAAGCCACCTAGGCAAGAGACACAATCATACTAACATGATTTAGGTAAATCCCAGAAGAAGGGAAATGTGAGACAAAATTTGTTAACACCTTATTAAAATAGTAGGTATCCTTTGACAGAAGTTGCATTTCAATACTATAGACTGACTGATATTTTCCTAATTATCTGCATCACAGGCATCCAAGTTCTTCATACACCACTGCTGCTGTCAAATTAAAAAGGAAAGTATTATACGGAGATCAAATTATATACATATTAAATTACAATAAAGACTCAGGCAAGTAGATTCACGGTTATTTTTATATAATGTTGTGAGTGTGTTGGTAGTGAAGAAACAGTGACACATGTTTTCATATAAGATTGAAGCCCTGATTCTTATCCAGGACCCTTCTGTTTCAGGGGAAAAAAGGCCATTGAGTACAGTCCAACACAAGGTCTCATAAACAGCATGGACTTCAAGTTTCCTGTGGTCAGTCTGCTGTGCAGAGGTGAAAGGTTGGTCTTAAAAAATGTTTGTCTATTTGTTTTGTGACTGGAAAGGAATACCTTTCTTTTTTTCTTTTTTTTTTTTTCCATAAAACAAGGTCAAAGAATTTGCTTTCTCCCCAGCTAGGAACAAAAACAATAATGGAAGCTCTTCAAACTAATACTCAAAAGAGACGAAGAGAGCCAACAGATTATTAACTTCTCAGCAGGGAAGACATTATTACAGTCAAAAGAGTTCAAATGCGATTCATTAACAGACTTTCAGACCTCTTTGTCCTCTGAAGAAGAGTGTATATATTTCTTCAGTCATATGTCTTTGAGGGAGTTGACGCCACCACTGCAAAGTCTGTTGTCCAATTGTCTCAAATATGGCACTTTTGTAAATGTCAGTGCTAGATGGGTATTAAAGTCATCCATCTGTGCACAGTCTTTGAGCTTTGCTAAACTATAAAAGAAAATCATATCACTGCGCTTTGAGGAAAAATATTTTTTTTTTAAACCTTTGCTATTTCCTCACTACTCAGCACATTAAGTAAACATCTAATGCAGAATGTGACATCTAATGTTAAGTTAATGGCAAATTTGAAAATGGGGAAAAGATACCTCATCTTTCTGCCACAAAAGAAACTCTTGAAAATTATTCTGTAGTTCCTACCGTGGAGCATTTTTTTTATGTATTTTATTTTCAGATAAATCTATGTTTTCAAGATCAAACTCAGATTTTAAGAACTTCATAGCACTAACTGAATTTGTTTTTCAGGTACTTAGAAGCCTATTGTCATTTAATAAAGGTATTCTAATATCATCATTAATAACTTTATGTTATAATAGTCTTTAGTATTCTAAAAAAAAAGTTTACTAGCGAAAGCATTTATGGAATTAATTTTCTAAGACAACAAATACCTGCCCAATATTTGCAGCAAGCTCAGGTTGACAGCCATGTAGATCCCTAGCACAATTTTTTGTTATAAGTTACACCAATCCAAAAGAAAAAAGAAATGAGTAAAATGCACTAAGAATACAACTCAGCTATAAATTTCAAATATGAATACATATAATGCACAGGAATGAAGATAGTATCAATATATTCAAAGACATCACAATGTGACTAAAATCATACACAAATTCCGATTACACTCACACAAATCAATATAGACATTTGTTACACTTGTGGTATGCTTAAAGAGGGCAGATTGATTACCTCTCACACAAAAATGATAAAAACTTATCCTCTAGAGCTGACTCAGTCTTTAAACCATTGATGGCATAATTGCTTGCCTGACACTCTATAAACTGACATTTAAAATGTGCAGAAGTTTTACGCAAAAAAAAAAAAAGATAATTAAAGTAGCAAAGAAGTGAATTTTGAGTGAGTACACAATACAAATAAATCATTCATCCTGTTACCCAGTATAGTATAGTATACAATGACAGCACATTCTGTAGTGCTCAGACATGCCCTCCAGCTTTGTTTACTACAAATAAATAATTCCTCCTAGAAATCTTGCCCAGCATATAATTTCTAATACTCAAATTTTTTAAAAAAATTAAATGTATAAAGTGAAGCCATAGAAAATGTCTTTATCAGATCAAAATGTATAATTCCACACGTAACCAGAATATAACCAGCTTCTATTTTAAAAGTCTTAAATTTAGTAACATTGTAGAAAAAGGGCTTTGCCAATAACATAAACCTTTTAAGAATGACAACACATACAAATAAAGTGGCAGACTGACACTTGAGTGACCAAATTAAGCCCATTTTGGTTTTGTGATTGTGCACAAAGATAACTTCTTTTTTTTATATCTGTTATACATTGCATCAAAAGAAATGTGGACAGCAGATCGAGGGAGGTGATTCTCCCCCTCTGCTGTTGTGAGACACTGGGACAACCCTATAGTGCCCTTCCCATACTTAAAGGGGGCCTACAGGAAAAATTAGGGACCCTTTATCAGCAAGTGTAGTGATAGAATAAGTAGCAATAGTTTCCAACTAAAAGAGAGTAGATTTAGATAAGATATAAAGAAGAAGTTCTTTACTATGAGGATGGTGACACACGGGAACGTTGCCCAGAGAAGATGTAGGACCTCCCTGGAGGTGTTCAAGGCCAGGCTGGATGGGGCTTTGAGCAACCTGGTCTTGTGAAAGGTGTCCCTGCTCATGGCAGGAAGGTTAGAACTAGATGATGTTTAAGGTCTCTTCCAACCCAAACCATTCTATGATTGTATGGTCATTTTGTTCTCAAACATGGGATGACATTATTGCGTATCTGGTTTCAGCTCCTGGCTGCACTGGGCACTTAAAGATGGAGGAGTCACAGGCAAGTAGGGTGGTTTCAAGAGATAGACTTCTGCCTGTCTGTACATCTCTTTTTCCTTACCATATGATGCCAGTTATGACTAGATAGAAAACCAGAAGCAAAATGGACAATTACTTGACATCCATTTTTAATTTCTCTTGAAAAAAAAAATTTAATGGTCTCAATTTTTAGAAATCTGCAGTGAAAATGAAGAGAGTCTTTATAAGGCATTTTCCTAAAACAGCTAATGAAACACTAAGCAAGTGTTTGGGAAATCATAGAAGTAGAAGATACTTTCTAAAAAAGAATAAAATTAAAATTCACCTTAGCAACAACCTACTGCAGTCCCTGAAATGCCACACACTGCGCGCTCCCTCTTGGCAAACAGGCTGCAGGGTTTGCTCCCAAAGTGGGCATTTATGGGAAGAAACAAAGTTAGAATTTCTCAAACTCCATACCAGATAATACTCTCCCTCCTCCATGTCTTATCTATGGCTCTTCTTCAGCACACGGAGACAAGAGACTCTTGCATGACCCATGGCACACGGAGATGCGGGATGAGCAGGGAGAGGGAAGCCTCCCCTCCTGATCTGCTCCATGGTCTGCACGGACTTCAGAGATATCTTTCCATGCAATTCCAAGAGTACTGTAAAAACAAAGTCTGTTGAATAAGCCACCAGAAATGTCTCATTATTAGTCTCAGGCCACAGGTAGCACTACGTGGGAGGACATTCCCTCAGACGTGGGAGATAATGGAGCTCCCACGGGCATCTGTCTCAGACGTACATGCACTCACATTGTGTGATAAGATTATGGCCGTGTGGCTGCAGCTGTCTCCCCTGCCTAGGTCTGTATCAGACGTGACATCAATAAACAGATGCAAAAGAGCACTAGAAAATGGAGAATTTCATTGCAGGGGAGCCAATAATACAGCCTCGGCAAAATTAACTTTTTGATCTTGTTATAGTTTAGAAGCTTTATCAATTCATCATACTTAAGCCTAAATTCCTAGTCTCATTAATGTATTCACATTAAATTGCTTTATAATATAGTCTCGAGTTTTCCCATGTCTGTGCTAAGAGGACATTGCACAGGGCTACTGTAAACTAAAACACATTCTGTAAGAAGACTTTCTTAATCACCTCTGGGCTGAATGAGAGAAGTAAATTGGGTCTCCTGGAAGAAAAAAGACTAGGGACAAAAAATGGTGCAGCATCCAGCTGAGGGAAGGAATAAAAGGTACTTTTGGCTAGAAATAAAGTGGTGGGAAAACATAGTCTGAATGTTATAGAAAAATAATATCTAAATCAATAGCTAAAGAAAGTTTGGGTTTTTTCAGTCTCATGGCCTTCTTATCTTACTGTGATAAAACAGCTCTTATATTAAATGTGCTGATGTGCTGTCAACTAAATCAAAAGGTCCTAGTTGTCAATCTGGGTGGTAAAGCTGTCCTTGATAGCAGCTGCTAACACTGTCCAGGCTGCACTCAGCTGAGTTGAATCTGGAGGGAAGAAGGAGAGATATGTGGTATGGATTATAGAATCATAGAATGGCCTAGGCTGGAAGGGACCTTAGAGATCATCGAGTCCAACCTCCCTGTTTTGGGCAGGGATGCCACCTCTCGACTAGACCAGGCAACACGTGGGGACTGAGTGGGAATCGAACCCACGACCTTGGTGTTCGTCCTTGTTGTCAGCACCGCGCTCAAACCACTGAGCTAACCGGCCCCCTTTTGTGCACTGCTAGACTATGGCAGAGCAGATCTACTTTCCTCCAGGTCCATCCTCAAATATTTCCACACTTGGCTGTTTCCCTTTACACGCTCCACATAAACCATTGTAAGCAGAGGTGACAGGCTCATGTCACCACAGCCTTTCTCTCATCAGTGCTGAAGAAAACTTTTGTAAAGTTCAAGGGCTCTGACTCTGTGGCACTCTTACATGGTGAAATTATAAAAAAAAGTGCAATGGATTACAAAGTACAGACATTATGCATGCAAATGTACATGAATATTAGGTACATCAGTATTAGCCAAAAATGAAAGAGTATCCAAACAACTGTAAAACAGCAGTTATCACTGGATATAGATTGTGTCTTCAGTTGTTCACAGAAGCTTACAGGAGAAGATAAAAATCTACCAACTAATAATTATTGTAAACACAAACAATAATTTCTAACAATTCACAAGGCAAACTGGAGAGTGTGTGGGCCTTACTTAACAAAGACACTTAGAGGTTAGTCACAATGAAAATGCAGACTTGTGGGCCCATTTCATATTTGCACTCAGGCTAAGTCTAAAGGAAGAGGTAAATTTACATGTGCAAGGTATAAAATGTGGATAAAATTAATAGCAAGAGATTTAAAGAGAGGCACAGAAAGTGTGCCAGATAAAGATAAAGAAGAATCATTTGGCCATTACACTTTATTCTCCTGTTTAAATCATAATCATGCAATAAAATACAGAGCAAGATCAATCTCAATGCTATAGTAAACGTAATGGAATTTTTATAGTTAATTGGAAAGAGCAAACTACCAGCCTCCTGACACCTTTGAAACACCCCCTCTCACTTCTAATATTAATATCCATTATTAAAATCACTGGTCTCCAAATCCAGGGATTGAAACTATTGTGATATCCTTTTATTTGTTCAGTCTGTCAACTCTCTCTGCCTTAATGAATTTTTATGGGCTGACAAAGGATCGATATTGGTCACAATGCTGTTTTTAAGGGGTTCTACACAGTGTCAAAACTGACACGGACAGTGAGGGATGCTACACAGCAACATACAGCCACAGTATTTTATTGGGCTGTAGGTATAACATCACACTGGGGACTTGCAGTTGTGGTTGATGCTTCCTCCCCTTGAACAAATAAGAGACAAAGACGCTACAGAAGGCTTTTTTTTAACTCAAAGTTCACCAAATAGAGATTGTACTTGTGGGTCCTTCAGCTCCTCTACTGTCAACATGAAGGCTTCCAAAATCATGACTCAGGCTCTGTGAGTCAGGACATCGTTAAAACACTGCTCCACAAGTAGCATATTCATGTAACTAATGATCTTTGCTTCCTCTGGCTGGTTACTCTTTGTCCTGTAAACACCATCACAAAAATCTCTCTGCCCATATATCCAGTACTTCATCTCCACAGCAGTGCTTGTGCTGGCTGGTCAGGGGTGACTGCCAGCTGGCTGATAACAACCAGAGCTTTAACAGCTGCCCTTATTTTTTTCCTTTCATTTTTTTAAAATCTCATTCTCCATTTGTTAAGCATTCACCAGCCTGCAGAAAACTAGTGAAGGATTACACAGTGAGCACACGGCTTGCAGACTTACACAAAACAAATGATCATTTCTGCTTCCTTTACTTAGGAAACCAAGCTAAGAGCAGCAGAAGTCAAAATCCATTCTATTTTCCTCTCATTAAGGATATGCCGATCCTTATTTTTCAAGTTCTTTGTCACTAAGACAGCTGGAACAATACACTCCTTTCTGTTACAGATAAACCGGAAGACTCACAGTTCTGCCACAAGCCAGAGCTTTAGAAAACAACGCTACGAGATTGATGTTACAATTGCACAGGCTGGCGACACTGCTGTGCTGCAGCCCCATGGCTCACCTGCTAAAAAGTACTTTCATGGAGGAACAATATTATAGGGATGCTGCCAACTATAAGGAGTGTAAAATGTAAGTGCATGATGCCTGGAATGAGTTAAGGAGAAACTGAATACCCATTTATGTAAGCAGTTGTAAAACTAAGTATTTTACACAAACACATGCAAACTGCAACAGGGGCAGAGTATGACAGAAAGGGAGAAGGAGAGCTGAAGTGGAAAGACCTCAAACTAACCAAAAAAAAAAAAAGATCTGTGCAACGGAGCACAGAGTTGGCAACCTTCTCCATGCCTGACTCAGTCTTGAAACCCAGCCTGTGCTCTGTGACAGCAGCCACCCTTGCAGGAGATCAGCTGCCTGAAGGTGAAAGAAAGGGGAGCAGTGTTAGGAACCTTTGCTACTTCCACTTACTGATGTCATCGCTCATGTGACAGGTAACATTGAGAATGTGTGAAAGACAGTGGGCTCACAAAACAAAAACTGTAGTATGGTCCACAGGAAGACAATCAATGGTACCTAAAAACATGACCCTGCACTTATCTCTTCCTCTTGGTAGGTCACACCTGCCTTCACACTTCTACTCAGTGAATAATTTGGGGAAATGTGTGCAGGAATGATTAAAATAATTTTTATTTGCCCTACTGAGACAATTTTATAGTCCCTCTAGTCCTTCTCTCCAACTGAAAAGTAATATAAATTCTAGGAGATAATCATCAGGAAAAAGCAATTAGCTGGCACTTTCAAAAGCAAAAAATGTCTAGCAGAGTTGGGAGCACCAGCACAATCTGAAACCAAATCTAAGTCATTTTAAAAGAGACAAACTATGCTTCCAATCTTTCTGGCTGTACCCTATTCAGTCTACAGGTTAATAGACCTACAGAGGATAATCCATAGAACAAAAAAATATCTCAATAAACGTGTAAGAAATGGATTGTCACAGAGTCAGTGGAGCTGGATTCACATCAATCCTTTTAATTCCTTTGCTGGAATTATCAGTCTCACTTGTAGAAGTCAGGCAGCACTTGTCTTCCCTTGTCTGTATGTTTGTTGGGTTTTTTAACATTTGTCTGAGAACTGAGACAAACAAAGAAATCTGAACAAAGGTGAATGTTTTCAAGTGCACCTGTACAGAAACAGTGCTGCCTCAATCTTGTCTTGTTGCAGTGTGTGGGAATCAGGCAGCTCTCTCTTTATGCAAATCACTGCTCAGTTCTCTTCTTTCATTTCACGTATTTGGATTATGTTTTGTTAAAGTGATTTCTAGCAGTATATGCAGATCTTGAAAGGCAGAGATGTCAAAGCTATGTGACGCTGTTACTCTTAGTAGAGCCTCTCGTCTCTCTGTATCTTCAAATAATATTATGAACAAAGGTGCCACTTCTTTAAAGATACGCTTCATAAAAAGGATTAAAACACTGTTAGAAACAAAGATCACAGAACAGAGCAGCTCTAGGGAATGCCTTCATCACTGAATCAATCCTACAAGGAGTTAAGATTCATCTGGGAATTTTCTCCACTCTATTGGAAAAAAAAAACCAACAAAAAAAACGCAGACCACTCTGTTTTGTGCTAGATTATTATTACTAAAAAGATCCAGAGGCAATTCTACGCCAAGGGGAGGATAAGATAAACTATGTAGATATTTGTTTCCCATTTCCATGATGAAATTAACCACTCACACGGTGCAAAACCTGGGTACCCACCACAGTGCCTAAAATGATGGGGAGAAGGGGCTGTGCTGATCTCACTGAGGAGAGGAGGGAGCAGCTGCTCAGCATAACAGCACGCGATGTGCCAGCCAGGGCTTGTGTGGAAGGTTAAACCTTCATTATCCTCCCAGTCAGTCTGGGGCCTGGAAGACAGTGCAGCAGCATCTTATTTCAGTTTTTAAAGCCAAATATGAAAAAAACATTACTTCACCTCAAATATGCCTAGAGAGACTTAGCACTGCTATGAAGAGGAAGTCTTTCATTTATGTGGCATCAGCACAACAGTCTGCAGCAACTATCTTCTAAATTGAGCTTTGATAGCCCTAAAAATGCTAATATGCTGGAAAATCTGAATGTATCTTGGGAAAAGATGGTAAAATATCTCTTGGGAAATTAATAATTAATTATATATTTTAGTGAAGATTTAATACAGATCAAAACAAAAATTTGTGTTGTACAAATGGAACAATTTATGTAAGTATGAAATGCAAACTGTATGTGACATTTCCAGAGAGTTATTAGAGAGAGAAACTCATGAACCCAACGTGAAAATGGCAATAGTCATGCAGAATTTCAAGAAAATACCAGATCACAGTGAGCCTGGATGTTGAGTTGTACAGGTCATTCTGAATATTTTCCCACATTGTACAGAAGTGTGCAATCTAAGGTTGGATAACGCCATATAACCACAAAACCCCAGGGAATCACCGATTTATGACTGCCAGTGTCCACATCCTCAAACACAGTAGAGCTTTCAAGTATGCAGATTTTTATTAAACATGCAATTGTCTTCCCACTGCACTCTAAGGAGCATTTGCCCATAGTCTATGGGGAGCTGGCTGACCTTCTTTTTCTCCAGCTGCCAAACTGCATTAATGGATTAAAAAAAAATACACAAGAGACATTCTTAATAATATTTGTCAGTAAACAACAGCAGTCATGCCACAGAGATGTTATGCAACTGAGAGTGCAAGTCATGATATAATTTTCATTTTAACAGGAGGCCAGTACACTTAAGTGTCCCAGAAACATAGAAGAAAGTGGAAAGCTAACCTGGATTATGCACACTTTCCCTTCACCCTTCCTTTTGTTCACAACTTAGTCATATTGCCAGATTTTCTCTCTGCTCACACTAGCACAGCCAACCCTCCTCCATAGCAGCTCAAATATTTGCAACCTTTCATAAATGCCAACATGCACCCAGGCCCTCTGATCTCATAAGTCAGCTGCTTCTTGCTGTGGACAATTATGTTCAGCCACAAACTTGCTTTGCATGTTTTTCCCTGATTTATTCCAGCTTCCTCAAGGGAGTAGTTGTTGTACTTCCTCCCTTTGCAAAGCCATTCCCTGTCTTTCATGAAATCCATGGGGTAAGGTTTGCCACTACCATCTTTTCACTCCTAATGAAAAGCACAACTAGAGCCCAAATCCAAATCCTTTTTCCCCACTGTTACCCAAGATACATGGCTTTGACTGAAGAATGATGCCATCTCCCTCCTAAACAGAGTACTACTTCAGACTCCATGATGGTCCATTACCATGAATATTCCCTCCTTTCCCGGATGTGCAAGTCAAGGGACTGACAAAGTTTTGACACTCCATCAAAACTACTCCAAAGTTCCATTTGTGCATTCCTGTGCAAAATGCTCCAATGTCATCCCATGTACCTCTAGCTACCAAAGCTGAAGTGTCTCAAAATGATGCTTAAAAAAAGCTTCTTCAGGGTCCTGAGTCACAGGAACCCTATGGGAGTTATTACTAGTCTCCACCTGTGCCCAGTCCACAAAGGACAGTACTTATCCTAGATGTGACTTCGAAGCAGCAACTGTAGCTCAAGCAACTGTTCGCATGTTTTTAGCTCTACAGATCTTTTGTTCAAACTCCTGCTCAACTGAACACCATAAGCACACAGAGCAGAAAGCAAGAATAGATCAGGGGAAAAAAATATGAACTTTTAAGGAAAGAATCCATCGCAAGAGTGAGTACAACTGGAGTAGCTGGCCCAGAAAGGTTGTGGCATCTCCATCCTGGAGAGTTTCAAAACCTGACTGAAAAATGTCCTAGATGACCTGATCCAATTTTGTGCAGGAGTTTGAACTACATGACCTCCAGAGACCCCTTCCAGACTATGTTTTACTGTGATTCTTTGTGCTCATGAGTCCTGAATGGAGACTACTTGCATGGTAGTCTTTTAGGCATATACAAGGAGGGAATATCAAGAGTGGCATGAGAAGATACTTGGATTCCCAAGAGGTTTCTGATTCCAGTCCCAAATACAATATAGCCATGGTTTGGGGAAAAAGAAAACATTGGAGCTGCCGAGTATAATGACTTCTGTGATTTGCTAAAAATCTCTCTGAGAGGTGCTTTGAAAATAAGTATTTCTAATTTATTTCAAAACACAGAACCAGTAACGCCTAGCCTGGTTTCTGCACTGTTTATGAGGGAACCAAAATTGCAGTAAAGGAAGGTATTAATGATCTGTTGGGCTAAAGTGAGAGACATCTGCTTCATATATACAGTTGGTTTTTTCATGCTCAACAGTAGGACAATATTAAGTCTACTGCCATGACAACATAATGTCAGGTGTTATTCTTTCTTCTTGCAAGCACTGCCATCTTTTAACTAAACAAGTATTTTAAGTAGTTCTAGTGTTTCTTCTCCTTGGGTTCATGTCTGTGTTCTCCTTGAGGCTTCCTTTCCTGCCACTTTTAATAATCACCCCATAAACTATGACACATATGTTGAACAAGAATACACAATGTTGACTGCACACATATCAGCAGATGAAGATGAATGTGTAACTTATGCAGGTCTTTAATATCACATCTTTGCTATTTCTTCCTGCATCGTGCCCTGAAAGGGCCCTCATAAAGATGTGTTAATTTTTTGATATTGATGTCATAGAATCATAGAATCATAGAATC
>NW_009714240.1:0-38395 GCF_000703405.1 Apaloderma vittatum | reverse complement strand
GTAAGAGCAACAATGAAAAACACGCTGCAAACTGATGTTTCTGTTCATGTTTTTCTACTGGTTTACTGGTAATTTCAAGGAGCTTAGAAACAACATCTGCCTGCTGCACTATAAGCATGTAAGCCATTGCTCGGGTTCAAATACTAAATGGCTGGGTGATGTTATACAAAGTTCTGCAATGTCTTGTCTACTAATACCTGTCCTGTGGCTCTAATTTAATTTGTAGTTTGTGTATTTTGTCTTGAAATCAGTGCTCGTGTTTAAAGTTATGTAGCTCCTAAACTGCAGCTGAAGGTTGCTGGGCACTTAAACGAAGCTGTAAGCTAAGCTTAATTCTGCACATAAGTTAACTTGATGCTGTTGGGTTGCTGATGGTGTGGCATTTTCTTCTTTAAACAGCTCTTCACTTGGCGAGGGGAGGCACTGGAGGGACCTGTAGTACTGTCCTAGTTTGAGTTTGGGGTGGTACGATTAAAACAAAGGTGAGAGGCTTTTAAAAAGGAGTTTAGCAAAGTCACTGAACCTTCTGTTATTCTTCTTGATATTTGCTTGTGTTTCTTTGTGTTTCTTATGAAATAGATCTCCCATGCGAGGCAACTGCTGTGAATTTATTACTCTAATATTTCATTCTTGCTTTTTATGTGTTTTCATTATTTGAACTTTGACCTTTTGGAAATCACAGTTTAATATATTTAATGCACACAAGCTGCTGTTCAGCCATTTTCTGTCAACTTGTGTTTGCATCCTGCTCATCTGGGATCCCATCAAGCACCCAGGGGACAGACACTGCTGGAGATCCTTCTCTGTTCGTTTTTATAAGGTCTCAATCAATAGAGGATGTTCTATAAAATTATTCTGGAGTCATACTGGCTGCCTTTCTGTTTCTTTTTAGTTCTCCTTTCTAAATTTGCCCTTGCTATTGGCTTTATCTCTTTGAATTTTAAGAGCATGTTTTAAATTATTCTCCTATTGTATTTTAAATGGATTAATTACGAAGCAGCATGCAGAGTATCTTCTTGGTGTGAGATGCTATTTCCAGTTGTCTAATTCGTATTAGAGTTTATGTTTTTGGGTCAGGAATGGCCTATCCAGTCCATTAATTGTGTCAGTGAATACTTAGAGAAATCTCAACTTTTCAGTGCAGCTTTAGGGCTGGGTGGCTTCTACAGCCTAAGCTTACTTGGAGTAGTTGTTGGGTGAGTTCATGTAGACGTGGTTATGCTCGTTAAAGGCAACGTGTCGAGAATGAAGAGCAAATTAAAAACGAGCGATGATCAGCCAATCTTTAATGTTGCCCCAGCTACTGCCTTTAAATGTTAAGAAAGAGGGGTGACATATTTTGCGATTTCACCGCTTGTTCGTGGCTGGTTTCGAAGCCTCTAACAGCGGGACTCAGCGGCAGGAGCCGTTGCTGTCCCTCTGCGGTGAAGCTCTCCTGCGTTCGGGTTCCTGAGACACCGCAAAGTGAGCCTGATGTTGTCGCTGTCGTGTTTTATTCGGTGAGTGAACTGAGAAGGATTTGAGTGCTTTGGCCTTATCTCTCTCTGGTTCTGAAACATCAGCTTTGTCGTCTAACACTGGAATTCCTCAAACCCCTCCCCGTGAATGAGTTCCTCTCCTTTGATTTACAATTCGGAAACAGTTTGCGCTGAAAAGAATTCAGTCGTTTTCTAAGGATTAACTAGTTTTGCAATCAAAAAGCTTAAAAAATGAGAATTTACTTGCTCAATGACTCGCCAAGGTTGTGTATTTCTCGCCTAGCCATTCCTACCCTTCTGGGCAGCCGAGACTGGTTGTGATCCATGTCTGTAGTTCGTGCTGACACTTAATGCCAAGGCTCGATATTTTTGGCAGGTTGTTGTTTCTTTAGTGCCGTTTTCTTTCAGCATTATAACATGAAAGGGTTGCTCTGTTTTTGAACCTTGGTGAGGAAGACCTGACATAGTCGGTAGGTCCCTCGTTGGCTTGTCGGGTTTTATTAAGCGCAGGATGGAGCGGCTTGAGGTGCGTGAGGGCGGTCTGTGGCTATTTCCAGCGGTTCCTGAGGTAACAGTCCTATAGAGAGAACAATGTGGGGATTAAAGGGTGCAACATGTATAAACATGTTGTTTATATGCCAAAGCAGAGGGGTCTTAAAGGTTGACTTAGCTGGTCTGGATTGAGCTTGGCTGAATTGCAGTCAAGGTCCTTTTAATGAAAATGATGTCACTCTTCTAGAATTAGGTTATTTTTTCTGGACCTGATCTTGCTAATTATTACACAGTCAAGCAAGCAGATACTGGTGGAAATACTAGTAAATGTAAAACTGGTAATACCCAGGGGTTTATGGGAATATTGGTAATATAATAGGAGATTATGTATATGGTGAAAAAAATAAATGTTAACTGCAAACCAGGTGAACTGAAGGAATGAATAGAAGTATTAACAGGTCTTTCCACATGAATGTGGTATGTGATAAAATGCGTGTCTTCTGAACCCAAATGGGCTGAACTGTCTATCTAATTCGGAGAACTTTTCCAAATCGTCGTGGTCTTAGTGCTTTTGGTGCTCTGTTCTTGACAGGGCTAGTCTATAAATTAAAGAAATAAAAAGGAGCAATTTGGTAAAAATACACAGAAACGTGAAAAATTCTATTCTTGAGCCTGTTAAAATAGAACCCATTCTGGTGATCTCAGCAGGGCCGTTGTTTTTAAGTGTTTCCCCCTGCTAGTGTTCTTCTCTTTGTGGTCAGTGTTTCAGTTACTTAAAAAAAAAAAAAAAGCACGTCAAAATGCCGACGCTGAACTATTTGTAGCCTGATACAATGGCTATGCAGGGAGATTCGGCTGGGGTATTCAATTAACCCTACAGGTATCATTTAACCCAGGACATACAGCAGGACGTGTACTTTATTAATACTGCGAATAAGTTATTTAATACTTCCAAAACGCAAAGTTGTTTGAATTATTACCTGTGTTGTCAGTAATAGCGCAAAGCCAGAAGCAGAATCTCAGGCTTGTACGGAGAGCAACGAGTAGCTGCTCCTAAATTGGGAATAACCAGGAGAAAAACCATTTCTGTGCTTGAAGGGGGCACCTGTGTCTGTACACCCTGGATCCCGGTGATCTGGGTCTGCAGCCGGCGGTCCCTTAACGCAGGCACAAAGTCTCTCTTTTGGGTTCCGACGGCCTTTGGAGCCGCTCGTCCCTCTGACGGGCGATGCGTATGCTCAGATGAGCTGTTCCCACGTGAGCCCTGGCCGCAGGGAGCTGCAGTGCTGCCCAGGGCGCCTTTTGACTCGGGTGGGTTTTGTATTCGCAGGCAGCCCTGGAGAAGCGGATGTTCTCCGGAGGAGCATGGAAAACCGACAGGGGTGCCCTTGCAGTGGGTATCTCTTGTGGGGGTAGCCCTGCTGATTCCCCAGCACCTGGAAAGCAGGAGGATTCCTTCGTCTCTGCTGAGAGATTTGCTTATTTTTGACTCCTGTCTTCTCCCCAGGCCACCAGGCGCTGTGCAGTTGAAGAGCGAATTTTCCAAGCACAGTCTTTAGGCCGTGGGGTTTTCCTCTGTAGTTCTGCCTTTCATGTGATTTTTATTATTAATTGCTTTAACCCAAGGGAAGAAAATGAGCAGTGTGTTAGACTATAACGAGAAGGAAAAGTAAAGGCATTCGTAGGAGGGCAAGGTACTGAAGACAATAATAAAGGGAAAATCGTATGCCCCCCCACCCCGATCTAAAAAATAAATTACTAAATGCAAAGCTAGTCATGAGACTTTGGTCTGTGAAATTCAGCAGAAGGGTCTGAGCTGCATTTCAGGCTGTGGGAAGCAAGATCTTTACCACTGGAGGTAGCAAAACCCAGGCGATGGCATCTCACCCAGGGCATCTCGGCAACTTCATCCCAATTTGACTTTCACTTAACCTTTTCCTGGAGGAGTTCTTAGATCAACGTAGGTGTCAAAGTTCCTATCCAGAGAAACCAAGACATCTCCAACAGAGTTCAGCCGAGAAATCTAGGGTATCCCTGTGACTTACCGTGATCAGCTTACAAGAAAGGTGCAGGAAGCCTTTGGCTTCTCCAATTTAATTTGCACCGTCTTTTCCGGATTCTGCAGTGTCACTGCCTAATGATTCATCCTGTGCACATCTTCCGTGCCGTTTTGTTTTATTTTTCTTTGAACGGAGTTCTGGGATGCATGTTATTGGAGAAAAAGTATTAATGTAGAAATCATCATTGCAGCTACAGAAGTTATCCCAGTTCTCTCTCAAGTTCTCGTTTTCTTTATTTGCTTGCAATCTGTCTGCCTACGGTAGAAAACTTGTGGAGGAGAAAAATTAATGGCACACAAGCACCGTTTGTTTTTGAAGGCCAGAGGCACCTCTGTGGTTATCTGCTCTGATGTAATTTCTCCTGTCTCTTGGAGTCTTGGGAATTCACAGTGCACACTAGCAATGGCTACTGCCTTGTGAGCCTCGTTAGTCCCTTTGCACGCATGGGAAGGGTCATGGCAATAACATCCCTGGGCCTTTTGTTAGCTTTTCTATCTGAAATATTAAAATATATACTGGATTCGAGAGAAGTAAATTTCAAATCCACTTCGCTTTATTTTGCATTGGAATGCAACTGCTAACAGAGCTGCCTCAGTGTCATAAATCATTACTTCTTCAGCTGAAACTTGTTTCATTTTTGCTGCATCTGCAGCGATTCAGAATCTTGTTTCAAAGGTTTAAATCTAGTGATAGAGATTATCTCGTTATCTGTACCTTCAGAAATTGAGGCTCTGCCTTTATCGGATTTTGCAGGAAGAGCATCTCCAGCATTGCAAAAAGTTCGGGTGCTTTCTGCGGTGCTTATTACCTCTACCTTTTTTTTCTTTTTTTTCTTTTTCTTTTTTTTTTTTTCTTTGTGATATGCATCTAAATTCTTTTGTGTAATTAACCTTTTAGCTGGAATAATTTTTTAAATGGATTGATTCTTGGCTTCCCAGAGGCAGCTGATACATGGGATTTTAATATGAGAAATCTTGTTTTATTGCTATTTTGATTTATTAATGTATGGCTTAGATACTTACTTATTATTATACGTTCGCTAACTCTGCCAATGTCTCTTATTCTTGAAGTTGTATCCAGCATCGTACACCAGGCTTCACCTTCGTACCCAAGTACCGAACATCAATGTGCATCAAGTTTGGGAACACATCCTTCTGAAACATACCAGGAAGAAAAATTGTGCTGCGCCCGTTTGTCTGATGGCAAACCCTGAGATCCAGAGGTATGAGAGAGTATTTCCAGGGTAGGACGAGGAATCTGCTGATGACCAGAGATTTGAATCCCAAACCACAGCTTAGCCCTGACCATTGACCCCCTCCGAGACCTCATTGTCTTGGAGCCACCACCCAAGGTGGCGTGTAGCCCCAGTTGATTCGTTGCCTTCGTTTCGGCTTAGTCCCGCAGGCTTCGTGACACTCGTGGTGTTCTGGAGTGTGGTGGGAGAGAGGAAAGACAAGGTAGTGTCGCTGAGAATGAATATAATTACCCTGTGAGTTAAGTGCTTTTCCTGCAACATCAAGGCTGAGCAAGGCAGTTTTCAATGTTTAATTAGCTTGGAACCAGCAGCGATTTTTTTTTTTTTTTTTTTAAAAATTTTCTTTAAAAAATCCTGTTACGTTGAGGGTGGGGAGAAGGGTAATTATCTTTTTTCAGCTGATCCAGGCTTGACATCTTGTAATACAGAGGGAGAAGGCTAAGCAACTTGTGATCCTTCTGCTAATAGTCAAGGCCCTCTGCCTTTTGGAAATCTGCTTAACTTGGGGCTGCTCGAAGGCATTGAAATGCTCTTTGACAGTCGTGAGTTGTAAGTCACGTTGCTTCATTTGTGTACCGGTAGCAGAAACCCTGTCATCACACCAAAGTATAATTTGGAGCTTTTCCCTATTCATGATGTTTTATGAGTTTGGAAAACAAATGCTGCTTCAACAGAACGCAGTTACTGATCACATGGAGTGAGTGACCTTTAATTGGTTTTAAAGTAGAATCTTCTCTATTACACTCCCCTGCAGAGGACTGCTGAAGCTTCAGGTAAGAAAAAAAAGATAAAAAATGCCGTTCTTTTTAAGTAACCATTAAGCTGCCATTTCTGGTATTAGCTTAAAGGGGCTTTGGGCCCAATTACTGTAGACTAGGATGAAGACTTTATAGAAGATCCCTGCAATTAAAAAAGGTCTCTGGTACTTTGTGATATCTAGTGTGTTAAAAGAAAAGTCAAGTTTTTCTGGTAACATCTTAAAAATGTTTTTCTTTATGAACTCTTATTCTAAGGATGCTTGTAAGTCTTTCATAATTAAACCTCTGTTGCAGTTAATTGTCATAAATTCTGTTTAAACCTATTTTTCTGAAGAATGAACAGTAGTGAAAACTTGTCCAAGTTGCTCTGTAGCATACAAATAACCTTTTGGCTGAGCTACAGAGTTTTTTTACCAATTTTGGAGTCTATTCTGATACACAAAAGCAATTTGATATAATATGTTTCCAGCATCCTTATATAAAAAGAAAAAAATCTGGATTTTCTGTTTTGGTGTGCAATTGTTTATCTGCTTTTTAATGTGTAATATCCTTCAAAAATATGATTCAGCAGCCCAAGGCCCCTTGATTTCTGATAAATTTAGAACTAGTTACTGCTCTGAAGGAGTCCATTTCAGTTTGAGTAAGGTAAATACGTAGCACTAACCCTAAACTTTTAAATCTTCTTTGGCCGGAGTCTAGCTGCTGTTGAAATTCTACCTTTTTTTTGTTTTGTTTTTTTTTTGTTTCTAATAGCGAATATACAGGAGTGATGTATTTTTGTGATGCCTTGGTAAAGGGAACTGAAAGTTCTGAAATGGGGAGCTTTTGCAATGCAAGCTTCTGGGCCAGGCTGCAACCCTCTTGGAGCTTAGTTTAGCACTCGCCTCTTTTCACTTCACACACGCATAGTCATGCCTGGGAAAGGCCCAACCTGACACTTCAACAAGCGACAAAGTGGAAGCATTTTAGGGTTTTTTTTACACACCAAAATAGCTTTTGCTTGTAAAACAGTGTTTCTTGGATACAGGTTCCCTCGGAGAGCTGCAGATGGCGGAGGAGGTGAGGGCGAAAGCCGCGTCTTCCCACTTTGGAGGCAGCGTGTGGAGAAGCTTCCTTGTGGTGTCTGTAGAGTTGTTTTCACAAGGATTTGTGACAATTTTCTGATGGAAACGTGAAAGAGGCAGCCGGGTGTAATGCTCTGCTTGACCTGCTGGAGACAAGCAGGAGATCATAGAATCATAGAACAGTTCAGGTTGGAAAAGACCCTTGGGATCATCGAGTCCAACCATTGACCCTCCACTACAAGTTCACCCCTAAACCACATCACCCAACACCACATCTGAGCGACACTTGAACACATCCAGGGATGGCGACTCAACCCCCTCCCTGGGCAGTCTGTTCCAGTGTCTGACCACTCTTTCAGTGAAGAATTTCTTCCTAATGTCCAGCCTAAACTTGCCCTGTTGCAACTTGCAACCATTCCCCCTGGTTCTGTCCCTAATTCCCTGTGAGAAGAGACCAGCACCAACCTCTCTACAATGTCCTTTCAAGTAATTGTAGAGCATGATGAGATCCCCCCTCAGCCTCCTCTTGATCAAACTGAACAGTCCCAGCTCCCTCAATTGCTCCTCATAAGGTCTGTTCTCCAGGCCCTGGTTGATGCTCTGTTTGGAGTAAATAAAAGTATTATAGTAGGCAGTTCTGGATGGTATAGTTATTACTTATTGTAATTTATGAAATGAATTGAACACTGGATGGTTTTGAGATAAAAGTGTCTTCTGATTTTCCCGTGTGTGATATTTTCTATGTCTGCAGTGCTATATGCCTATATATAATGCAGAACTACATAGGGGAAGGGTAAGTGATCTGATTTTCTGGAATCTGAATGCTCTGAGAATCCTCATGAGAGGTATTAGTAATTTTAATTACTATTTTATGGTGTGGGTGAGTTGAGAAACAAACTATATAAGTGCAACGTTAGCATAATAAATTGCAGTTTTCTTTCACAAATGCTGACACACAGGTTCCTCTATTAATAAATAATGTATTGTTTTTGTTGTTCATGATCGCAAGAAAAATTAAGTCATTTCATGCCCTGATACAAAACATTCTGTTTTTTTCGGGTCTGTGCCTCTCGCACCCAGTTTCTGGAAGATGCTTATTGTACAACTTTCTATTTTGATTATTATGCAAAACTTTAAATATTTTCACATCTCCAGTGCAATTAAACAGGACATCTGTTGCACTGGGAACACAAGAGAAGATTTTTATTATGCTGAAAAGCTTTTTGGTGTGTAACTAAGCTGTTATTTGCATTACCAATTGCATATTGAAAAGTGCTCATCATTAAAGAGTCAGCACGCATAACCAAAGACTGTAGTTGTAGCCGTGTTTTATCTCTGGAGGGGGCAACTGTCCATTGTAATCACAGAGCTATTTGTAAATTATGTGTTGTAAGAGCAGGTGATGCCTGTCCGTGGCTCCAGCTATTAATTGATGTGGCCTTTGCAGTCCTTTCCGCTGAAACAGTCTGTGATGACAATTCCTTTGCAGTAAGAAACTCGACATGACTGAGGTAATAGAGGTAGTGGAGAGCAAGAATGTGCTAGCTGGACTGGTCTGAAAGCGGAAATTAAGGCAAGGCAACTCGTATAGTCCCCAGGGCATCACCTTGAAAACCTATCAAATAAGGGAGAGTTGAAGCTCTGGGAAAAATGTGGTAATTGAAGGGTTGGAGCCTGACCATGATGAGTTCCTCAGCTGGAAAGTGGCAAGAAAATCTGCATCTGGCTTTGCAGCAGTTATATGTGCATGGGTTATATTCGTCCCTTTTGTCATCGTGTGCGAGAGATAGTACTAGAAATTAGTTTTCCTATGGATTCTGTGTAAACTTTTGAGGTAACTCTGAGATGTCTTAGTGTATTTTAATCTATAGCTCTAAGGTAAGCATAGAGAAAAAAGGAACTTAAAAGATCCCCAAAACCAGACTAAAAGCCAGACAATGAGAGGACTGTGGATACATTTCCTTCCAGTTTAGTTGACTATTTCTTTCTCATCTTGGAGAGTTTGGTGATATAGAATAGTAATTTTCATACATTACCCAAAATAGCAGGTTTTCAGATTGTTTGGTAATTTATTTATGCATTATACTTTTTCTCTTTTCTGAAGGGAAACATGTGCGGTAGTAATGTAGTGGAAGTCTTATCACCACAGCTAATTTGTGTCCTAGATAATAACTTTTGTTGAGAGGGACCTCTTGGAGTTGTCTGGCCTAACACCCCACTCAATGCATGGCTGGCTTCAAAATTTGCTCCAACTGCTAAACTAGATGAGGTTGCTCAAGGTCTACCCTGTTGAGTTTGGAGCATCTCCAAGGATGGAGTATTTCACAACTTCCCTGGGTTCCGGTGTTCGACAACCTTCACTGTAATCTTTTTTTCTGATGTGGTGATTGACAGCATCAAGATCCATGTGACCCTCCTCTTCTGAGGGTTAAACAAACCCAGCTGTCAGCCTCTCCTCATGCGTGCCGTGACAGCCCTTGTCCATCTTGGGGTGACTCACGCTGGACTCACTCCACTCTCTTTCCAATGCCCAGAGCCTAAATCTGGACGTGCTAATTCTGATTCGCCTTTGTCGGTGGAAAATAGAGGTGGACAATCCACTTCATCTACGAGATGCACATCCTGATAATGAAGGCCCAAGATGCTGGAATTCAAGGCTATTTTTTCTAGCAAATTGTGAGCCCAAATACCGGGCATCTCTGTTCAGAGAGCTGTTTGTATGCATCGCTGTGCACAGGCTGGAACATATGTGTTGGTGCGTGCAGAAGAGATGCCCAGTTTGTATTTTTGAACACAACTCCGGGTTTTTAATTCCTTTCACATTTAAGGAGTGGTTTAGTCTTGACTGTTGGCTCTGGTTTATGTCTTAAAGGGCATCTTCAGGTGCTTTGGAGATTCGTTTTATAGCTTTGTCAAGTAATTAAGAGCCTCATGAATTGCGCTCGCTCAGGACCTGTGGTGTAAATTGAAACGATCTGGAAGAGCTATTATTTCCTGGGAGCTTTCACTTTGATCTGCTCCTGAATCTCTGATATCCCTAGTTCGAGTCAGATTGATTAGCCACTCTCATGCCTAATTAGTGCATTGTGTTGTTAATGATCAGAGCTAATCATTGTTATCGAGGCGAGCGAAATGCGCGGTACCCGTTGTACGGGTTGTGGTTATGAATGATGACTGACAGCTGTCACGTGGATGGGCATGTTTCTCTTGGCAGATACATGAAGGCACCTGATCTAGTGGGAGATGTCCCCCTCCCGTGGCAGGGGAGTTGGAACTAGATGATCTTTTAGGTCCCTTCCAACCCTGACAGTTCTATGATTTTCCCCCCGATTAGAGCAAACTGTGAAGCTTTGGGCAGAGGAACACTTGGTAAAGTGCTGTGAAGGGCTGTGACTGTCGGAGAGATGGAGATGGCCCCAACTGCTGTTGCAAAGAAACCCCCAGCAGGGAATAGAGAAGGGAGATTTATTCCACCGCTTGGTGTCAGTATGTGCTCACTCTTAAAGCTAGACAGATTTTTTTTTTTTGTGTGTGTGTGTCCTTGCAAGGAAGGCTTCTGGGTAGAGGCACTCTGTCTACCTTCCGGAGTGTTCCTTGCTGTCAAGATTTTATTGATGGTGCCAGTTGATGGAAGCAGTAGGACAACACCAGCGAGGACGAGTCTCACATTTTCTCACCGGTGATGGATGCGTGCTTTCCCTTGCAGGAGAAACTGCTCTTGCATAACAGAGTACTGGTTTTCTGGCTTTGGGATGTTTTTGGAGGACTTTACAGAAGGGAGCTCATCACTTTTCAAAGCACAAGCTGCATTCATAATGTGACTAAGTAAAATCCCGTCTCCACAGAGGTCTGGAGTGATATCAGGCATTCCCGATTCCTTTGATACTCCGTGTTGAGAAAACTGCCTCTTCATTGACCATTATTTCTGTAAGAGCCCACTTTTTGAGGCCTCTTCTCCCACTCCTTTCACTTGTGTCAGGCTGTGGTGGGAGGTGTTGGAAAGCTCTACTTTTGCCCAGTGTGGCTCCTCTCGCCGGCCTCTGCTTTCCTTCTGAGCAACTGCAAGACAAGGGTAGACAGCGAGCTGACTCTGGGGCTTCTGCGGATTGACTCCGTCAGAGGAGGCAGCTGTATCGGATGTCTTGTGTCTGACCTCGGCAGCCTGAGGCAAAATTCCCTCTTTGCTTTCTGCGAGATGAAGACTGTCATTACATTTACTAATTGTCCTGTGACTACTTCTGTGCTCTAAATGCTTCCTTTATTGCTAATGTGTGCAATTTCTTTGATAATATAGTCCATCAGGAAGCAAAATCCAAGATTTAAATAGAAATCTATTTAGTTTTAAATAGTTTAATTTTTCTCAAACTGAAAAGGCTCTTCTGGAATATCATTAAGTTGTATCTGGAAGATGATTTTAAATTTCCTGAGTCTGTGTGTTCACAAACTTTTATTTGCATGTCAAGATAATTAGGTTGTCTTCAAATAATTGGTACATTTGATTTAGCGTAGACACTGAATAGTCTTTCAAGTCTGCCTTAAGCCAACTGTGTTAATTGTAATAAATCACTCTTTTAAATTGGACACAGTTTTAGATAGAAAACTCTGTAATTCCTGGGGTTTTTAAGGCTGCTAGAAGGAGAAAAGCTACTCATACTGCTGAAACTGAACGTAATTTCAGAGCTAGTCATAGGAATTTTTTACTGTGTTCCCTGTAACTGTAGAAGAACAAGATCATTTTGCAAAATACCCCTTTGATATAAAAGCACAGAATGTTAGGTAGTCAGGACGACTTTTCCTGCCACTCAGCTCTGTGCCAGCTGGTTCTTTACTTGACGGTTGTTGTGGGATATCTACTGGAAGACAATAGCACTCCAGGATTTAGAGTCAAGCTAAATTATTAGTAGCTTAGTATCTCATTATTCCTCTTTCTTCGGTGAGTCAGCACCATTTTCGAAGCACCATCTGGCACCACAGAATCAGCCCCTCTGCGCTCTATGGTCATTAATAACAATTTACTGCTGCGCACGTGTTGGCATTCGTGTAACCTCGGGCGACGGGAAGTGGTGCAGTCAAGGCGAAGATGAGGGAACTGTGGCTGTGAGCTGCTCCTGCAGATGATATGTCTCTGCTGGAGCTTTATTTTGTAGCCCTTGCTACAGCCTGACCCCCAGGTAGGAGGTGCAGGTGGGCCCTGAGCAGCCTGATCGTGCTATGCTCAGATCCAGCTGCCAGCTGGGAGAAAAATCCCCTCTGGGAACTGTACCTGAGTGATGTGGATGAGTGCTGCCTGCCTGCCGTCCTTCCTTTTGCCTGTGGTCTGCCACCCACTGACCTCTTTCACATCCCTCGGACCTTGTTCCTCCCCAGAGGGGTGCTGCAATCACTGCTACAGCCTCTTCTACAGACCTCTGGGCGATCAAAATCAGGCTTGTTCTTGAATCAGGCCCGTGCTTTTAAATAGCTTTTAACTGTAGGAAATATTTGATGCGTTTGTGGTGGAAGCATCAGAGTGTACGCTTGACAGTCTTTACTGAGGAGGTTAGATGTGCATCTAACGAGTGATGCCCAATAGTTTATTATTATGCTGAGGATCCTTAGGGCTTAGCAGAAGCAAGGCAGTAACAGCAGAAATCCATGAAGGAGCTGCTTCTCTAAATGTAAAAAACCTCACGCGTAAAACTTCAGAGATAAAAACTACTCAATCTATATATACATTTTGTACCCTGTTACCTTAGCTTTAAACTTAATATGCCTTATACTTCTGGTTAACACGAGTTACACTTGTATCCATTTAACAACAGAGTTACAACACAGCTTAAAAATGAACTTTTTGGGTTAGGAGCATATCTTTACGAATGTGGTCTTTTGACAGTTAATGACATAAGCAGTTAAAGCTGTGTCATTCAGCAGTTAAAGTAATGTTAATGTATTACGATATTCGTTGTGATACTCTATGTTACCTTTCCTGTACCAAAGTAAACTTTTATATACTTGCTTTGATTTTCGTATATAGCCAAAGACCCTTTTAAAATCTGTTAGAGAAATTAACGTGTTTTTGATGAAACCCTGAAGAGTAGAACTGGTTTCTGTGAGAACACAATTGTTATTCTAAAGTGCCTTCATAGAAATACCAAATATTTTTGGGTAGTTGATACTAGGCTTTGCAGGTTGGATGCATGTGATGCCTGGAGAGATGAGCCAAGCCCTGTCCCTGTTAGTATGGACTGAACAGTTTTGGGTAGGAGATGTTGGAGGAGGAAGCAGCAGGTTTTGCCTTTTTTAACATGTAGCCTTGCGTGTGCTTACGTGATGCTGAGAGCTTTGTGTGATGCAAACTTCACTTTTTGTATGTTATAAACTTTCTCTTTTAGGGTGGAAAATAGTTCCTAGAGTATGGGGCTGTTTATCAGGCTTATAGTTTATGTGTAAGACAATAGGAAAGTCGTTTTGCTGGATATATGTCTGCAGAGAGCCATCACACCATCATCAGCTTTTGTTGGAAAACAATGATGAGGCTTCAGAAATGATTAAGGTGCAAGACGTTTTTCTTTGGGGCTTCACTTAAGAGAATGACAGAAATTTCAATGCGTGATTTTTCCCTCGTGCGTTCTTTACCATTCAGTAAAAGCAAGAGTGGGAGAGGTGGATCGTATGAGGTAGAACTCAAGCAGGGAAAAGCATTTTCATAAGCAAGGAAGTCTGCAAGTACCAAATCTCAGTGGGTGCTGCCACTTCTTTGCAAGTTTGGGGACCTTCTGTTGGGAGTCTGTGCACTCGGCTCTCTCGTTTCTCCTGCTGCGTCGTCATCTTTGTACCTCTGCAGTTGTTGGTCTCTCCGAAGGACCTTCGAAGTATTTATTATCTCTGAAGACTGATTTGTCTCCAGAGACATGATTTTTGTGTCCTCTTGGTATCCTTGCAGCTCCTCTTGATGCAGAACTTTAAGATGATAAGAGACTGTTTGTGATCTGATAGTGTGGGCTCTAACGGTGCCTGAGCTTTTCTGAATTAACTGCTGCTAAATAAGACCAGCGATCTGTCCTAATACTACATCTAGGTACCGAAGAAAAGTGACAAAAGAAGCGCAAATCTATGATCAGTTGTCACGGCCATAAACTGCCTAAGGGGAGGCTTGCAGCTTCTCCCAAAATTTTTCAGGACTCCACGAACTGAAAAAGTTTGAAAGCCACTGAGGAGGAGCGCTTCTTTTTTGGAGAAGCCCCCTCAGGCTGTGGCATCTCGCTCTAGTTGGCAGTCGCCCCGTTATTTCAAAGCTCGCCTTTATTTCTAGATTTGGTTCGTTGAGCTCCCCCGAATCTTGTAGACTTTTGAATGTCAGATTAAAGGCTTGTCAGTTTTGTGCAGACAGCAAGAGGCTGTGATCAAGCCACCACTTATCCTTTCATTTGATAAACTAAATGGATTGATCTCATCAAATCTTTTGCTCTAAGGCATGTTTTCCAGCTTTTTACTTGTCTGTGTGCTTTGACAGGTTGTGGGGATTTGATGCTTTGAAGATAAGCCCTGTTTATTGAGTTTGGAGTAAAAGGACCCTACTTGTTGTTTCGGGGCGTTTCAAGCCCCTCATGCATCCACTTGTGCACAAACCAGTTTTTTCCCTTGTTGTCTCTTTCAGGTTGTTCTGTCAGACAGTGAAATGTTTGATTTTAAATGATTGCCAGGCTTGACTTAAGTCAATATGAGGGAGATGGAAATGTATTTCAGGATGTTGCTTTGTTGGTCAATAAAATGTTATACTCTGTGCCATCAAAAAATGCTGAAATCGGATTTGAAGAAGTAGAAAAATGCAACAGTAGCAGATGCAATTACAGTGATTTGCTGCTTTAAATCACCTCCTGTGTACAGGGGCAAAATGGAAGTTAAAATAACAGAAAAGAGCTGCTTACATTCCTCAAAATCTAGGGTTTAGATTTGAGGTTAAAGGGGTAATATATGCTAACAAGAGGCTTATGTGACCTTTTAATAATGAAGAAATGGAAAGGACATCAGATGCTTCATCACCAAATCAGTGACATTTCATGTTAATTGAATTAAAATTATCTGTCCTAGACATTGCCAATTAAATTTTCTTTCTTGAGGAGTTTATCCCCATCATGACACAAGGAATGAAACTGAATGATTTGGAGTTTTTTGTTGCTGTTATGTTTGGATGGAAACGGTGATCTAATTGCCTGAAAAACGTTCCTTTCCCATCTAATTATTTCTTTGTGAACTGACAAATACAGATTATAAAGCTTGGAACCGTTGAAGCTTTTGGAGAGGGCTTGACCTGGGCCGCCGTATGACCTGCAAACCTAGGAGGAAAATTAATTTACCTTTATTTTGGTTATCTGACATGACAGCTGGCATAAATCTTTCCAGTTTGCTTTCACAGAGATTGTACAAGTTCACCTTGTGAGATTTGTTTTTATTTTTATTTTTTTTTATACTTGTCTGGCAGTCAGAGAAGTTGCATCAGATTTCAGTGAGCAACGTGGCCTACGCAGCATTTTGGAAAGACGACTTGTGGAGAGCAAAACCTGCAGCGTCGGTGGATGACACCTAAAACTAAGACAACAAGTTACGTGAGGAGAGGCTTGTGCTGCAGTCCAGAGCTCAAGGCAGCTTCAACGCAGAATGAGGTGGTACTCCGTAAATCTCTTCACTCAGTGTTTGGAAATGTAAAATACGTGTTAGTTTTCACAAGACTCCTGTGAACCTGTAAAATGTGGATCGTGTTTTTTTTTTATTTTTATTTAAAACTGTAACTAAAACTGTTCCTAAGCTTCTGTTCATGCTGCAGTGAGTTTAAATTGGGAGAGTTTAAGTTATTCTGGCAATCTTAGCTCCCAAGTCACCAGTCAGCTGTTCCAAAGAGTTGGAGGGGTGTAATGGAGCTGAGTTTACCTCCTTGTGTAAATAATACGTGGTAAGCTTTAGATTCTTGGGAACTGGTGTGTGTGACTATTGTGTAAACAACACACCTCCTGCAGTGAGAGGGCACAGGTTACAACAATTCCAATAGAATTATTATTATTTTTTTTTTTTTAAGAGGCAAACAAACCCAGCAATGCTTTGTTAAGTGCTCTCCAGTATGGGCACTGCCCGGCTACAGAGGTGTGGACCCACAAGCTCGCAAGTTTCAAGCTACTGTTGGAACCTCTTGGCATTCTCTTAGGAAGATGAAGCCACACACTTTCTGCACTTCGCTAGCGGTTACGTGTCTTGGCTGGTGCAGGAGCCTTGTGTGCTGTGTCCTCAAGCCCTGCCGCATTCCTGAGTCAGCGATTCTGCGCCACTGGTTGGATACTGGAAGGTCCCAAAAGGCTTGACTGGTTTGGGTAAGACATTGCTCTTTGTGGGAGGAGCGGAGCGATGCTGGGAGCCCCTTGGGCATTAAGGCAGACCTGGGGGAAAGGGAGCTGAGGCTGCTGGATGGCAGCAGGACTGATGGCCTGTAAGCAAGAAAGGATTGTAGACGTGCTGCGGAAATGGCAAGTGTTAAGCAAGTTTTTAGAGGACTATAAAGAAATGTGTGTTCCATTTCAGTAAGGAAACCACCATCAGCTAAACATACATAACAAAAAGAGTGTTCATCTTTTTGGCTGAACTCCATACATTACAAATCACCACGTGGAAATTGATCGTAATGCTTCTGCTTTTTGCATGTCCCTTCATTTGCCTGCTGAAAAACATAAATCTCTTTCTGCTCAGTTCTCAAATTTCCTACTACTTCCTGCATTTTTCAAAGCTACAGAATGCAGTTCTTCAGCTTTGATGTGTATTGGGAGCACCTTATTAGGGACTTCAGGGGAACTGCTTAAGTAAAGTGAGAATTTCAAAGCTCTATTCCTTTTGCTATAGAAAACAAAATGAAGTGGGAAAGTCCAGCGTCGGTAGCGGTGCTTATTGTGGTGCTTATTGTGAAAAGCAATTTTCCAATGTGTACAGAAATCTACTGGGTAGAGTTTGCTGTCAGTTTGAGGTCAGCGTGTAGGATTTGTTTTGAACTGCTCTCATTTTAGATATTCAGGTACCGGATACGTATGTGGTCGCGAACAAACAAATCCTCTAAGAGCGGTGCTGCTGCCTGAATTTGCAATGAATGAGGTGAGAAATGAGCAATCTCATCTTGGATTATTTTCCATCGTGATGGCCCTTTGCTGGTAGGTTTGAAGCGGGAGGTGGATCATTCTGCAGAATTGGATTAATAAATGTATCCATTTGTAAGAAACTGGCAATTATTTGCGTCCGTACTGATTATTGCAGAGTGCTAACAGGAGACCACCTTGTGGCACCTGCTGCTGTGGCCTATAACAAATTTTACCAAATCTTTATAAGTGAAGGACTTTATATTTTAGCTGAGGCACTAAGATGTATTACAGCTGCCTGTGGAAATACAGCAACTTTTGTGTTTTAACAGAGTTGTTTTCATCTGATATGGTGTTGTAACCATAATATCTTACCAAGATTTATTACATTTGAAAATCTCATCACATACAATACACTGGCATTTTGTGTACGTTTCCAATAATACCTCGCGTGAGAATTTGCATCTCCAAAAATTCGTGTTTTACAACAATTCACACCTGTGAGATTCATAGTGATAAAAAGGACAGATGTTAGGTCCTCGTTTTGTCCTTAATAGAAAAGAGATAGTTTGAACTGAATTCTTACTTGGATGTAATGAAGCTTTTGGAAATAGGAGCTGGGAATTTTAAGTGTGTAAATACCTACTGATCAGATATAGGGAGGAGGCAAAGGGTGGAAAAGTAGTTGTGGCAGCCTATCTACCATTTACAATGTACCCAGAATGAAGAGGAAGAAAGTCTCTCAAAGGGATGACTTTTACTTTTTGGTTATCAATACAAGACATTGATTTTCGGCTTGGGGCAGCTTACATGGTGTATGGTACAGAGGTGCGTAGACATTAATTGATTTACAAGAGTGGAGTTATTTATTTCTGAGAAAAAGCTTAGAGGTGATGGAACTAATATATTTGAACTGCATCAAGGACGTTAGGAACTCAGTGCTGATTATGTGGCTGAGGCTGTTGGGCGGAACAGAAGTAAAGCTTAAGTTGACTGAACGGACCGCGGGACCATTTGGGAAGGTGCGATTGCACACAGAGCGCCGATTATTATCTCCGTACGATTCTTGGGAAAAGCACTATGAAGTACAGGGTCATGTAAAGGAAGGAAAATAATTCGCCGGATTGCTTTATGCTTCAGTGTGTGTGATAATAGGAGGGTACGAAGCCCATTAGGAGGTGTGTGATAGCATTTGATTCTAAACACATTCCTTGTGCCTGAATGCTCTTACACGTCCATTCTATTCCTGAAGATATTCCTCAGGCGGTTGAGGATAGACAAGAATCTCGTCTTACACTCCGTAGCTGGCTCAGCTTCATCTTTAGCCAATCTGACTACTTGATGTCTCAAAAAATCATGTCTGTCCCTGGATATTTAAATGCATTCTCTGTCAATTATAATGTTCGTAGTGAATGCAATTGCAGAGTGCCAAAGCCAAGACAGGGCTTTTTATTTCCTCCAGAAAATACTGTATTTGGACGCCTACAGTAATAAAAATGTACTTTTAATATTATGGCTGATATATATCTAGAAGCTATATATGCCAGTGTATGTTACGTGTAAATATTTATTCCGCCTGGGATGGGAGTTAGTGAGGATGCCATATAAATGATCCAAAGCGAGCCTGAATTGAGCGTGATATCTTGTTTTACTCTTACACATTTGAAGCAAATCCAGAAGTCATGACTCCGTTCTTACCTTGCCTTTGCTGGCTTGAATTTTTCTAAAGAAGTAGCAAAAAGCACAAGTTCTCATTGCATCAACTCTCATTTTTCTTCTGTGCAGGTGCTGACTTTTTTTATAGCATCTATTCCTTGCTCAGAGGCACCTTTTTAATTGGAGAGCTCATTATTTCCAAATGCTGGATTGGAGCCCCATGACCTGACCTGCAGGGAGCTGAGCTCTGTGCCTCACAGGGGCAGGAAAGCTGGTAAGATGATCTGTTCAGTGGGATTTTTTTGGTGGCTAGAAAGGGAGAGATGTTAAACAGAAACAACAAATATTTTGAGGCACGGTATTTCAGGTGGTTAAAAGCCAGTGCACGTGCTCAGGATATAAGATTATTAAATGAAGTGCTGCGTATTGGCCTTCTGCTAAAACAGCGTGTCGTGAAGTTAAAACCAAAATGATGTGAATGATTCTTCGGTGCTGTTGTTACTAGTAACCTGCTTCTCTAGGTGAGGAGGAGGCAGGCAGAGGAAGGGTGAGCCTCTGACCTGACGGGGTCGTAGTGCCGATGTGCAAGGCTGCACGCACAGCTCGGTTCTTTACGCAGCAAGCAACTCCTTGAGTTGTCATTTCCAGACAGGTGTCTGATTGGTTGGGGAGGCAAGATGTAATACTCCCCAATATTTCTGTAGTGGCTTTTAATACAGGTGGAATTTTTTCCAGGTATTCTCTATTTAGCGTGTGGGCCTAGTCTGTATATAATTCTCTTGAGTCACGACACTTCTCGTAATGTGCTGAAAGTTGTGAGGGTGCCTTAAAAAAAATAAGAGTTTGGATGCTTTGCTGTTTAAGCTCTCAGAAGTGGGCTGGTTCAAGGACTGTTACTTTAGTTTGCGAGATCACTCTGCTGTTCAGCTCGCCTTGTTCTTTTCTGTAGCTGCCCCTATTTTTTCATCTGAATGTGTAAGCAATGAGCTTGTTGATACTGTCATTGAATGTCATCTTCTGGTCTGGCGATGAAGCTCCCAATTAAAATACAAGGACTTTGCCTCTCCTGAGTCATTGTTCCAGACTTCACCTGCCAGCTGGTGTGGATAAACATTCTAACTCGGTGCCAGTTCTTACCTTGATTTGTAGTGTTGAGCATGAAGCAGTACAGACTGATAACATTTTAAGTAGTTTAATTTCTTATTGGGGGAGGACTCTTGACTGTGTAGATGTTTTCTAAGTGCTTCGTAGCGAAGGGGACTGGGCAACTCCAGCTCAGTACTGAAACGAATAGAAGCAGTAATTTAATTTTGTAAAAAGGCACTGAAGTGGTGTTACTGAAAATGCTTCCCACCTTGAAATATTAGTGTCTAGAGAAGGCTGATAGCACACAGAAGCCCTCATTCAAAGCTTTGGCTACTCTCTCTTCCTGGCATGTTGTATTTATGTAGTGCTCTCACTGAACAGACTTGATCTTCACAGGGCGTAGGAGAAAGGTTTGTTGGATGAAAACTATCTATTAAAAGGCCCTTGAGAGGCAAACCTATCAAAAATGGGTTTGAAATAATATGGCACCAGAACATATTCATGTTGCTGCACAAACATTTTGACTACTGGTGGGCTATGCTCCAAAAATTGATCGTGTCATCCTGACCTATGCTTCCGCCTTGTCACCTTCCGTATGGATAGGAGCTGCGGGGCAGTTCTCACAGGAGTGTCTCTCTTCACGTTGCGCCTTGGAGCGCTTGTGTTAACACCTCAGGAGGTGGATGCTCTGCTCCGCTGCTGGGTTCATGCAACGCTCAGCAAGACGTGAATCTTCTACGCCTTCGGGGCACGTGCACAAGGAACTGGCACGCAGAAGAGAGCAAAGGAAAAATGGCACGGGGTATTCCCCTCCTAAATACTGAAGCTTTTCTTTTTTCCCTTCTGATTTCAGCTGGACTAAACTAGTGCAAACAGTGACTTTCAAGTAAAATGTATTAACTGGAGTTCACAGGTACGACTCAGCTTTAGCAGTTGCTGTTTGATTCTCACTGAAAAAGCAAGTTCCCCTAAGGTAGTTCCACTCAGCGTTGCAATGTAATTGTAATAATTTTAAGAGCTGCCAGGTGGGACACCAGGGTATTTCACTGCGTACTTGTAGCCCTGCATTTGTCTATCAGTTCTCAGGTATTATTTATTATGAACCAAAATCTTCTAGATGAGGCAAAAATGAGACAAAAGACTTTACGTGTCTGATTAATCATATTGCCTAGAGAACGTAAAGACATTTTAATAAAGGCAGCCTGAGAGAGAAGAGCGATGGCAGGAACGCAGCATACGCTGCAAGGAGATGATCTTTGCTGCACTCACGGCTTTTATGGGCAGCACAAGGCCAGGCTTCCTGGAAGGCTCCAGATGCTTTCCCATGCTCTGGAGATTCAAAGGTGCAGTAAATCCAATTTAGCCGAGCAGTTGAGCAAAGTTTACAGTTGCTCTGTGCCACCGGAGTGGAGCAAAGCAACCAGACCTTATGCATGAATGTGGCTTAGAAACGTCAAAGAAATGAAGGGCGTGGAATAATGGCACGTCCCTGAATCCAGTGATTCACGCGTGTGTGAGGCTGCAGAAGTGTGCAAGGGTAGTCGAGTGTCCAGAGGGATGGGTAAGTACGCAGCAGCCGAATACGTGCTTATGTGTTTGTGCCAGAGCACCTGTTTTGTGGACATTTTCTACTTTTGGTTATTTCACCATAGTACGGCAGCAACTGCAACCATTTTCTGAAACACTGGAAAAACTTTTTTTTTCCTGATGTTAGTGTAAGTCACCGTATATAAAGAGTGTGTGAAATAATCTCATTGTTCCTTTTGCCCCCATTATTCATAACAAAGTGATTCGCAGGTTTTCTCTTCAGCTTCCTCTTTATTTGTTTCTGCATTATTTTAAAAATTGTGACGCTCCACGTGTTGAGTGTAGAGGTTTTTCCTTTGATGTAACTTGACCATTATGTCTGTTAGTTACTGAGTCAAACTGGCTAAGGGCTATTAGGCAATATCACAGACTGTAATAGCGGTAAATCTTGAACTCTACTTATAATATGCAGGAAACCACAACCCGCAAACTTTTAAATGTTTGAGGTAAAGGAAGAGCTGTTGTTGCTGACAGTTTTATGATGTTTGCGTGAATGTTTCCTTACTCGCGGCAGAATAAAGCCAATGAGTTACAGACTTTAAATGGAGTGTATTAAGACTGTCCTGAAACTGTTGTAGCTGAGGATAAGGAATGTAAGATCATGGAAGCCCAATGAATAAGTAGGATTTTTTTGGTTGCTTTTTTTTTATTCTTCCAAATTTCGTACTTGAGGATTTGTGACAGACCTCTTGGCTGACCAAACCTTTGAGGCAGATGTATTTAGACATTCCTATTAGTCATTCAGAGAATACTTAAATGGCTCTTTTAACTTAAAAAGACACGTTTCATTTGGTTATTCATTAGAATAAACAGCTCTTTTAAAACAGAAGATTAGATAAAACACAATAATACGAAGGTTTAATACCCAGTTCTTCCCCTACTCCTGATATTATTGCAGATCAGTCCCTCCTTCCAGACTTTTGGTGGGAGAGTAGGGACACACCTATTTGCAAATATCACAGAACAACTTCTGTAAGCCGGTCATTCACAGAAATGCAGTGACTTGCCTAAATTTGTGAGACTACTCTCTGCAGGCTGAGCAAGAGCTTTCTTTCTATCAGCGTGGGTTTTTCCTGTGACTAATGCCACCTGTTGTACAAGGACCTATAGATGCTTTTCGTTATGAATTATTTGGTAACTGGGCTTGCTGTATGGAAATAGATTTAAAAAAAGAAAAAAAGTGGGAATCGTTTGCCAGGGAGCACATGACAGTGCCAAGATTTGGTGTTTTCTTTTGTTGAGTGTCCCATAATGCAGCATGAAAGCTGCGAGCCAAGTTTATTAGTATTGTACTAATATGTAAATAAGAACATCTGTAATGTCCTTAGTTATAATAGCTACAAATTGGATAGTGCTTTGGTTTCCTGGTTACTAATCAGTCTCTCCCTATTTAGTTGGGTACATTTCAAACTATCTATAGGTTTTATTTTGTAGCTAGTCCACAGAAGTATGCCTGTGATGGAAAGTGCTTCTGATTTGGTAGTTAATTCAGCAGAAACAGGCAAGGTAATCTATTTAAAAATCTTGGTAACTGCACTGATCTCTTATTCTGGATTGAAAATAGCACATCTCAAGCCCCTTAATTTTTCTGTTGTTTGTATCGTGTGTCATTCTACTAAATTGCCTTGCAAAAGGTGTGCAAGAAGTTCAGGATGGTCGTTGCAGTCTGAATCTGAAACTGGTTTTTAAAATTGCTTCCTGTCAAAGAATGATTTATTATTTTAATTTTTACTACAGCAGTTAAGGTGGTAAGAAAGATTCTTCTGAATGACTTTTTTCATCTGACATAACCTCATTACAGCTTTGAGTATTTACTTTGCCAAGGCTGTAACCAGTATCCACACCTTTTACCTGCCCCAGAGCTCTCCAGAGATCTCTAACTTGTGCCATTGCAACCTCCTGCTTTCACTGTTTTAATACGTTTTTCAAAGTCTAAAATCTCCTCTAGGAGTAAAGTGTCAGCTTAAACTATGGTTAATTCCGCTTGAAAGAGAGAGCAATGGGAAAACTGTAACAAAAATATACTGTAATGCTGTTGCCTTTCATACTGGCTAGTCCTAAAATTAATTCAGAATCTACTCAAGTCTGTGGCTGGAAGGCAATGACTAGATATTGCCAGACGGTTCAAAACGGTCTGCTAGCACTGCTTTTTGGGTGCAGTTCCTTTCGTGTTATCATACGTGTGTTCCTCCTGTCCAGAGTCTCGTGATGTTTCGTGTCATCGGCTCCCAGGCTGTTGGTGCCGTGCTGATGACCCATCTCCTCCCTTTGCCCCTTCAGTGGACCTGCAGTGCAGCTTCACCTCCCTCGCTTGATGCAAGGGCTCTTGGCTTGATTTGGCCCTCATCATGTTCCTCCACAGCTTGGTTTTTTTTTTTTCCCCCCACTGCCAAGCCCCTTCCCTTAGCCCATCGCCTGCTCCCTCTCGGCCCTGGCTTCACTTGGCTTTTTTTTCGGTGCTGAGCCCTGCCTTGCCAACAAGTTCCTACCTCGTCGCTGATCTCATCTCAGGAAAAGCTCTTTCTTTTTTGAATCCTGGTTTTTCTTGCTGCTTCACTCTCTTTCCCCACCACCCCGTGCTGGTGGGCTGTGACACATCCTCACATCCCAGCAAAGCCCAGGTAGAACTCTTGTGGCCAAGGTGGATTCCTCCATGGCAAGTTTGTTCCCCCGTGTTTTATTTTGCCGGGTCTTTTTAGATGAATGTGCCACCGTCATTGTGGGAACAAGCGACCTTATTTTCTGTGTTTTTGACATGCTCGTGGGAGGACTTGACAGAATCCTGATGGAGAGCAGCCCATTGCTTTCCACCTGCCTTTGCTGGATTCAAGCTGCTTTTTTCCTTGGCTTGGAAGCTTTTGGGGAAGGAAGTTTGCGGTTTGCTCCGTTTTTCCATGGGGATAGCACGGTGGGATCCGTAACGAGATACTTGAGTGGGAAGAGAATACAAATGTAATAGTAATGCTCGTTCGTTGTGCACTAAGGAGAGTTCATCGTATGTGCTCGTAGCTTCTTTTAGAGGTCAAAATAAGGACTTTCCCTGCTGCAACTGGGAGTTTGTAACAGGGGTGGTTGTTCTCACCTACTTCTGCCCTGTTCGTACCTCGTTTCCCTAAGCAGCCACTATCAGAGACCACCCTGGGCTCTCACAAACGATGCTGCTGCTCATCTGCTATTATGTCTCCTTCCTTTTTACAGCTTAAGGCAGTGATTCTTCCTCCTGCCTAGATTTTAAATGCCGAGTGCTCAACCCCCAAAATAAATATTGCATTTTCTCGCCCATCTCACATTTTTCTGACTCCCAGCTTGTTCTCAATAAGGAAGACTTTTCATGCTGTGTGTTTTGAAAGCTCCCTGGACGCTTTGCTTGCCCCTGCAGTACAACTACTATTAGTAGCATAGTGCTCTAGGGAAGGGAGTCTTGAATACTTAGGACGTTTGTTTGGAGCGCAATGAATTTTAAAGAGGAATGGAGCAACTGTGTTCCCTTCTACAGCTGAAATGCAAATTTTGTAAATGAATACTTGAACCCCCATTAATAGTCTCAGCATGCAGAAATAATGTGAAGATTCAGAGGAAACTCAGGACCCTCTGAAATCAGT
This sequence comes from Apaloderma vittatum, assembly GCF_000703405.1. Classification (NCBI taxonomy): domain Eukaryota; kingdom Metazoa; phylum Chordata; class Aves; order Trogoniformes; family Trogonidae; genus Apaloderma; species Apaloderma vittatum. The sequence goes on along the minus strand of NW_009714240.1, from coordinate 13,266 downwards.
TGCTGTGTGTTGTAGTATTTATTTTGCATATTTGCAGTATGAATGAAAAGGATGGCGATGAAGCGCAATTAAAATATTTTTGATTGTCAAAGATTGAAGGGAAAGCAGTTTTTATGAACAAATTGAACCAAGTTCAAGACTATGTATTGTTTTTTTTAAGAATGCATACTGAAACTGGAAGATTTTAAATATTCAATCAGGAGAATTAAATTATAGATTCATGTATTTCAAAACTGCAAAATCAACAAAGTTTTTGGGATGTTCAGAGTGACTCATTGGGTGTGAATTTGAAAGAAAATATCTATAGATTTAGAAATATTGTGATAAAAAGCTTTAACACAAAATGTGAAGGCATAAGTTAGTTTGGATCTTGTTTCATAACCTTTGGATTCTTGGAAACTCTTCTACCGATGTAATTTTAATCTAAATTTTTGGCTTGATGTGTTTGACAACAAAGGGATACGTCTGTTCAGCAGCAAACATTTCGGGTACAGAGACAGTTGAAACAGGTGGCATAAAGCAAACCACCGGACTGAAGGCATAGACAGTCTCAGAAAGAACTTAATGTAGGTGACAAAGCAGCCAATGCTTGATTAAAGAAGCAAAAGAAGCTGTGAAGTTACTGCCATGTACTTTGGAAGCAGAATATATTTGGAACAAAAAAAAAACCCTCTTCAAAACTTGTGGTTCCTAATAAATAAGTTAAGAAATGGTTGCTTAAAGAGAAAGATTCAGGAGAAAAAAAAAATCGTTAAATTTACCTACGTGTTTCTATGTCAGTAGCATGTTTTACTGTATGATGTGAAATCCAAAATAGGGTGGAGATAATGAGAAAAAGCTTCTACTGTGTTTAAAAGAAGAAAAGTTAGAGATAATGTGGCTTGGAATTGCTTGCAAAACTAAAAGTTCTAGGGTTAAATGCTTTCTCAACACAAATCCTTAAACATTCAGGGATGTTCTCACGCTAAGCATCACTTGAGAGAAAAGGGAGAAGGTGTAAATAAAAGGACAGTCTTTGAATTTTGATAAAACATCCATAGGTAAAGAGAAAAGGAGAATCTGTGTTAAAATTACTAATAGCCAGTTTATGCTCTCTGGAGGAATGAGGAATCTCAGGGCTGAAAAAACATAATATAACTATGTGCTATAACTTTATTTTGTAGCAAGTCTAGGATGCCAGAAGTAGCCACAATCAGCAGCGAACGTCTGAACAAAATGGAATATTATTGCCTTGATTGGATGGTGAATTTTCAGATGTTCTGGGAAGACATCTGGATAACCACAGCACCTCTCTAGGGAGTGATACGAAGTCCTAGATGTGGCAGGAGCTGCGAGTGTACGACCTTGACCAGCGGTACGTGGCTTTATGCTTCATTTCAGTCATAGCCAAGTGGTCTTGCAAAGACCACTGGCTTCAGGCTGAATAACCTCCTGTGTACGTTGGTGATTCACAGTGTAATGCCCTGTTATTCTTCTAATCATAGTGCTGCTTCTTGGCTAGATTCAAAGGTGGGTTTATAGCTGCCTGCTTATTTTTATGTGGAAGAATTTGACATTTATCACCTTTTTATCAAGGCACCCCATTACTAACACCTAGAACTATCAGAAACTGAAAAAGGCAGTCCTTATGCTTGATGTTTCCTGGAGGTTATTCTCACTTGCTTAGTGCAAAATAAGGAAAGAAAAAATTCTCAAGCACTGTAATGCAGTCGATTAAATCCTGTAGCAGCACTGCGCAGGAACCTAAGAGGAACTGATTTGCCTCTAAAGCATTAATCCACTTCTAATACACAACTCAGGTACTGCTGTTATATTTTGCAGCAGCAAATTCCTGAGGAATAGCGGGAATGGAATCAAGAAATGTTAAATAGCACTAATTTGAAAATTGCACAGATGACATGTTAATTTAGAAAGATAGTCTGAAGAAACATGACTGAGAAAAATTGCACTCTATTTAAGGGTAGAAGTGGAGGAGAATTGAGTAAGAAAACGAAATTTGGGTTTAGCCATAATACAATGAAAATGAAAACATTGGGAGTTAGGCAACATTTCTAATGCTTAAATTTCTTCTGATCTTGGAACTATCTTCCCAGATGGAGGGAGAGGAGGGGCAGTGTGCTCCTCTGGAAGGTGGAAAACGAAATGTTTGTTCCAAATCGGAGTGAAGCCAAGTATCCAGTTGCTCTTTGAAAATACCAGAGCTCTGGCCGGGGAATTGCACGTGAGTGGGACCCCTGTTTTGTCCCCCGTACCATTCAGTTCCAGGGTTGTGGCAGCAAATAACCCAAGTCTTTCGCTCTTCTCCAGCATTGGCCTGGTTTCAAGTAGAGGCAAAGGGAAGCGAAAAGCACGTGCCGTTTGGAGAGCCTTGAGAAGCAGGGGTAGAGCGACTGTGTTAGGGCAGGTGACGCAAACTGGGAAAGCAGTGGTTTCAGGGAGTTGTGTTTTTACGGTGGAGAGAGTCTGGACTTCATTACCATCTAAGAGTTCAGCTCAGCTGCAATAAGACTTGTCATTCAGGAGCTGCACAGGCAGTGGAGAGCTGGACAACACACACCACGAGTTGTCTGGGGCCATTCATCAGCAAAGATGGACTGAACGAGCTCATCCTGCTTCCTTTTTAGCTTCCAGTAACCTTAATGGCGTCCATCCATCCTAATCCTGCCAAAACTAACCCTAAAATATTTGATAGAGTCACTAAGAAATTCAGATGTTTCTGTGGCTGCATAGAGCAGTATCTGAAAAGCGGCTTTAGTAAGGTGGTTTAGAACTTTCGAATTGCGGAGACCTAGACTGTTGCCAGCACAAACTGCTATGGAAAGAAAACTAAGCCAAAAGCTCTTTTCTTTACATTGGGTACCACAAGAGTTGATAAAATGCAAGAAATGTATACTGAAGCGAAAAAAAATCTGCAAAACTGTTGCTTTGACTTGATAGCAACGTGTTAAAGTTTGAGTAACAGTAAGCATTTACCTTTTAGGGAAATGACAGCACCCGGCTGCAATCATAGTGATGGCAAAAGAACTAAGATTTAACGTGGTGCTAACAGCAAAGAGATAGTGCTAGAAAGGGGAAGGGAGCCGGGCCGTGAAGATAAAGGAGCTAATAGACAGTCCCAGAAAGAGAGGAGGCCGCCACTCTGCTTAATTCAGCAAATGCAGTTTCACCAGCTGCAAAAGAGGCTGCAAATTAACCTTAAGGGAGTGAAGAATAAAAACAGTCTTGGAAGTTAACAGGTCACTGCTCAATTAGAGGAAACAAGTGCGTAGCTGTGGAAATCGCAAGTCAGATGACTGTGAGCAAATGAGCAAAATGTGGAAGTGGATAAAAGGGTGTTTTGAGAGGTAATAATGGGGAAATTCTGGTGGTTCTCAGTTTGAATAAAAGTAATGACCTTAACCAATACAAAGCACTCAACTGAAGGTAAATGCATGGCTCCATTAGAGGCTGTAAGTGTGAGATAAAAGTGATCTCTAATGGGGAATATAAAAAACCCAATGGCCTTAAAGGTGGTGTACATAGAGACTATAATACTTGCATTTATTTTGATGTCAGAGGGCTAATGGCTGTGATGTTTTAAGAGGCAACTTGAGAAGTTTGAGATCGAGAGAAAAGTTGAGCTGCCCTGGGTTGCGTATGTGCACGTCGACGTCAGAGTGGCTGCTGCTCGACCGTGCCTCAGGGTCTTTCCCAAAGGCAGGTCAGGCTGTTGGTGCTCTGGCAAATTCCTTTGTAAGAGCTAAATTGGAAGACTGCAGCTGGTGAGGAATACAGGGGCAGTTCCATAGAGTGCGGCAGCTTTGCTGTCAGTAATTGGAATGCTCCCAAAAGAAAGGAGCAGCTAAATAATTCCGTTTTTAAAGTGGAAGTGATCAAGGAGAACAATTTTGCTGCAATTATGCTCCTAAAAAAAAAAAGAAAAAAATAAAATTCCGCAGTCTCCGTGGGAATATTTACTGGCTAAATGGTGGATGAGCAAAATAATTGAAAAATATTCTCCAGTTTAAAAGTCTGAGTTAATGAAAATCGAAGAGGGGATTTCCTTGTAAGGAAGAGAGAAAATAGAAAATAGAGCTAGAAAAAGAAAAGAGAGCTGGGGGTATTCAAAAGCTGATGGAACTATCCCTGGTCCTTTTGGAGTTGCCACACCTGCTTTGGTATAGAGTTTGATGATGTCGTGCTTCGATGACAACAAGGTTTTTTAATGTTAGTTGGACCAAATTTTTTTAAATATATGTGGGTTCTTTTTTTTTATAATAACTCAGACTTGGTTCTGCCTGAATTCAGAGGTACCACTCAGTCTATAAAAAAACAAAAAACAAAAAAAACCCCAAACCCCAACGACCACTCCCGAAACCAAAACCAACAGGCAGGTAGTTGGGTCAAGAGTGGAGAAGAACAGATTAGGTTTTGGGTGTATTTTGAATTTTATTTTTTAATTGCAAGCCTGTTGTCTAGATAGAGATGTTGACACAAGGCTTCTGCAGCAGAGGTTGAATTTCTGGCAGATGGCCTTCTGCACCTCTAATAAAAGACACAAAATCACAGCCAATAAAAAATAATTGGAAGAGAAAATCCTGAGAATAAAATGTCAAATAACACTGGAAATGTTAACACAGGAGGGGAAATTATTGGTAAATAAGTAGGTGAGACTAAATCCTCTCTCTTTATGAGTGAAAAAGGGCAATTATAGGTGAAGGGCAAATACCTTCATAATAACTATCTAATTTATCACTGCTTCTCAGAAGGGTTGGGCATCTCAATCATATATTAAAGTTATAGCCCCAGAGAGCTGGGATTCTGCGTAAGAGAATTGTGCAGCATAGAAGTACCCGAATGGTTGGTGAGCAATTAGGAGCTTTAGAAGCAACAGGATGTAAAAACCAGCAGTTCTCGCTTTTTTTTATGGGGCAGGCTTTGAAAATAAGCAGTGGTGAGGCAGTACTGATGCAGCCCTAGTTGTTTTCTTTCTGTCTGTTACATGGTGGGGGGGTAGGCAGAGATTTGAAGTTCATAGAGGAGACCAGATTAAAAAAAAAAAAGACTGTGAACATCTATGCAGAGCATGGGGTGTTGGATAAGCAGAAGGAGGGTGGCAGCAACAGGCCAGATTCAAAATTGCTTGTGAAAATTTAACTTTTTTTGGACTTGTAAATGTATGAAATGCTTCTCTCATGGCAGGGCTTGACTGTGCTCACCTCCGCTCCGCTGATGTGCAAGAGGCTCAGAGTTCCCTGTCCTGTAGGCAGTTCAGAGGCTAAAATTCAGACTGAGAAATGGGCTGCTTGGTGGTAAAGCGTTATTGAGGAGACAAGCACCTCAGAAAGCATGCAGCTGTCACTGCAAGACAGGTATTGAAATACTTAGGAACAACATGATTATGGAAATCTTTAGTCTGGCTGGTCAACCTTTATGGCTTTTTAATGAAGCAGCCTAAACAAGAGGCGGTGGCAGGCTGAAATGGAGCAAACCAAATGCCTTCCTCGGGCTGCACTGACGTGCTCCCTTCGCCACTTAGGGGATTGTGTTCCACCTCATGCCCGTGTCCATAGTTTGTCATCCAGGGCAGAAAAGTTTAAAGGAAGGGCTAGAGGGAAGTGTGATAGTGGAAATGCAGCTATACTGACTATTTAAGTCCCTGGCCATGATGTGTACTACGTCGCATTTTCTGGAGAGAGCAAATAGAAACCAAGAAGCAGATAGCAGAGTATTCTTCTTAATTCGTTAAGTAAATTCCCATGTCCAGACAGCTTCTTGGCGCCAGAGAAGCAGCGTGAGTTAAGGAGACAGAAACATCAAATAATACAGAAGCTATAGCAGGAGTTGAAGCTATATTGAATATATGAGATTAAAAAGTTTAGATCAGTATATATTTCTTGTGGCCGCCTCTTAAAAGAAATTTCCAAGCAGACAGGTGACCCTGGGATGGGAAAGAGGGTGGGAAACGTTTCATCTTTAGGAGCAGGTCTGCGCTGGGGGCCGTGCATTTCTTGGTTTCCACGTATGCAGAAATATGTTAGCCAGGGGCTGTTTTAGCTATGCCTTTGGCTAGCAGTGAATCCAGGGACGGCAGCAGCTCGCAGAAGGGTTGTGCTCTCTGAATTTTGTACATCTTGGGAAGTTTTCCCGGTCTGCTCAGAGACAGATGCAGCGTGCTAGCACAGGTGAGGAAGACCTGATGTATCCTTCCGCTCTGTCTGCTCCTCCTAGGGGTGAGGAAACGTATCCACCCGACAAGCTGTTCCTGCTCTCAACATGATGGTTTATTTATGGATTATTAATGGCCAGTGTCACTGTGGAAACTCGCTTTTGCCTTCACCCACAACAAATCATGAAATAGTGCATTTGCATCAGAGGGCCCGGGGAGCAGGTGGTTCAGTTATGTACTTACTGCTCCCAGAGCGGGGCTGGCATCTGCGTTTGCCAGGCGGGAGGTGGGGAATATTTCAGCCTGGGAGTGTTTTCTGGGTGGACCATATTCAAGATAGGGCTGTGTCCAGTATAAGCAATCTGAAAGTGGGATGAGCATAGCTGGGCTGGCTCAATGGAGGAAAAAAAAAGAAATAACATGTACTTTCTGTTTCCCCAACCTGGCAGCCTTGTCCAGAATGTTAAGGGCAAAGATTGCAGAAGTCAGTGCTGTTATGGGAGCTTGTAGAGCAGGAGTGTTAACATACTTTGCTTTTTTCTGTTTTTATCGTGTTGCTATAGAGGTGTGCCACAGTGGCAGTTTGCCAGCTCTCAGTTTGGGGTAGATGTTTTGTGCTTGGTGACACCTTGATCCCTCTAATTAATAAATGCTAGTAACTCAGTCTCTTGAATCTTCCTTGCTTTGGCAGGCATCTCCGTGCAACCAAAGTGATTTATTAATGAAACGGAAAGGATGAACAGGGCTCATTTAGAAACTTGTCACGCAGGAATAGATAAATTGAATGCAACGGGCAACGCATTGTTGCAAAACTTTATGAAAAAGAAAGCATTGTGAAATAGAGAAAATAGCCCCAGAGCCCAGAGAAGCAGGAGACACGTGAAATGAGTCCCTTCTTCAGGAGGAATATTCAGATAACGTGTAGGTGGGGAGGGTTGCACGGTGGGAGACGAACATGTGCTTGTCTCGTGGCTGGCTAGAGAGTTTGGCAACGCCTGTGGGACGCGGCGGGGACATGCATTAGGAGCTGGGTCTCGCCGCGGTTGAGCAGGGTGAGCAACTGCCTCTTGGGTTCTGTTGTCCACCAAGGCTGGTGATCCTGATCCTTATTCTTCTCAGCGATACGTTTGTCCTTCTCAGTATGCAGATGTGGGCAGCTCGCTGGTCTTCCCACCATCCGGTCTTCCCCTTCAGTCTGGGTAAGGATTGTCCTGCCCCTAAAATTCACCTCTGGTGTGAAGCTTTGCCAGCAGCAGCAATACTCCGTGAGTGACTTGTGCTTTCTGGCAGTGCCTGATAGAGATTGCAGTTTTTCTGTGTGGAAAATGATAGAGAGAAAAAAGAGCTTTGGTCACTGCTGGAGGTAAGGAGAGGTTGGGCTAAGGGCACTACACCTAGAAAGGAAGGTTGAAGAAATTGGACTTTAGTGGCCTGAAGAAGAGGCTAAGGATGTTTTGATAGCACCCTGTGGATCCTTAAGGAGCGAGTACAAAGGTGATGGAGTTGGACTCTTCTTCCAAAGGAGGGGCCACAGGTCATGTTTTCTGAGGTTGGGATTGTAGACGGGGAAAAAACTTGGCTACCTAGGGCCAGCTGTGGACTCTCCATCCTCAGAGCTGTTTTGTAACTTGACCAGACAAAGCCGCAGTTGATCTGATCTGCTTTTGGAGTCTCCTGGGACGCTGTGGTCCTGTGGTTTTACGGAGTCTGGGCCATCTGAAGTGTAGCGCAACATAATTATGCAAAAAAGAAGGAAGCATAAGCAGGATTTGGAGCATATTTACCACCTAAACATCAGTGTAAATGTTGTACAATTGTTTGTTCACATGCATCAAAGTCAAACCATATCGATAAGATAAAAGCCCTGCCTAAGTTGGTGTAGAAATTCTTGCTGTATTTCAATGTTGCTCCAGTGCAGGCTGTCAAATTACCTGCTCACGGGGTTAGGATTAAAAAAGCCAGCTCTTCGTAAGACTAGTATCTGTGACCGTAGTGGCTTGCCAGTGGCAGATCTTTACCTGTAGCTGATTAGACCCCTATGAGGGCACTGGCTTTAAATGCAAGGCAAGAATAGAAAGATGCCCATTTATACAAGTTTAATTTGAAATAGGTTCCTAACTTTCTCATTTACATATAGAAGACACACACAAGAAGCTACACGTAATTACTGCTTTGTGTGTAGGATTTGAGGACTTTTATCTGTTGTCCAACTGATAAACTACGAGGTCTTAACTTGAGCCCTAGAGTTCTAGGATTTAATTCCCCGTGGGACACCATGTGTTATTTACTATGTCTGTGAGAAAGCAGTTTACAAAAAGTAAGCAAAAAGGAAAACAAAGGATTAGGTAAAGATTATTCTTTATGGAGTCTAAGAGAAGATTCTTTTGCAGGTGATACACAGAATAAAGAAGTGGGAAATCAACCTTTAGAGCATATTAATTAGCTGTACAGTGATATTGGCCTTTACTGAGTATTCAGCTGTAACTTTTGCTATGGAGAAAGCAGTGTAAACACGTGAAACTATCCCATAATCACTTTTAATGTGAGATGCTGTAATGTTTTGACCCTGGCTGGTGGCCAGGTACCCACCACAGCCGCTCTACTGCTCCGCCTTCTTAGCTTGATGGAGGAGAAGATCTCACGTTTCATGGTGTGAGATAAGGACAAGGAGATCACCTGCAGCTACCATTCCAGGCAAAACAGACTCGATTTGGGCAAATCAATTAAATTTATTAACAAATCAGAGAAGTGTAATGGGAAATAAGAGTCCTGGTTGCTGGGGGATGCCCTGCCCAGCCTCTTGCTGCTGCCTGAGGCGAGCACAGGTCTCCAGGAGGTTCCTTTAGGTCCCACCAGCGATTCTCTTGCCGGGTTGTGCCGATGTCTCTGTTAGCCTAGAGCGTAGGTAATGGCATCAAGTGTCGTTAAGTGTTGGCTCCGTCAAAGAAATGGTTGATGGGATTTTAAGGGATGATGTGAAAATCAGTCGTTGGCATTTTGAAATGCACAGCTTTCAAATAACGTGTTTCTTTTACAGTGCTGAATGTTGGGATGGAGGCGAAAGTTCCAGCTGATATAATTTTGAAGTATTTCAGCAAATAAATAGATCCGGGCATGAACCACTATGTAAGATTTTAAATCATATTTTGCATTTACTTACTTGCTAGTTTACGGACGGTTCATCTCTAGATACAGGGGCTGACTTTGGTTTGATGTTCAGGATGCAAAACACTGACGTTCCGGGGGTTTTCCAATCAAAGCTGCATTTCAGCCTTGTCGTGGAGCTGTTTTCTTTCACCAGAATTATACCCGTGGTAAATTTTATCTATATATGTGGCTGCAAAATATTAACTATTAAAAAAAGCAAATAGTCTTCCTTTTCTCTGAGTGTATTTAGAAACATTCATTATACACATCCATTAAACCGGAGCTGTTTGGGGTTTGAAATATCGAAACCCGTGTAGTATTTCAGTGTTCGCTGTTCATTTCTTTGCTTTACAGAGTAAATAAACCACCCCCACTTTCTTTGTTCTTATACAAACATTAATAAAAAAATCTTCACTTCAGCGTGAGGTTTGCTTGAACCAAAAGGCAATATTAGGCCTTGGAATAATGTTTTTGCAGCCGTTACATGAAAAATGAACTTCATCTCTGTTATTGCACAAAACCCAGAAGGAGATCTGTGGCCATTAGAGAACATCACTCCATTTGGTTTACATCAGATAATTTTTTTCAGTGTATAAAGCTCTGGGGGAAGTCCAGCGGTATTCGTAGCTGTGCAGGAGCAGGTAGAGGCACGTGTTTCCCATTCAGGGCATTATCTGAGGGGCCCATGCCAAAGCTTCGGGCACGGGCTGGGCAGGTAAACGATCTGATCGGTCCTTCTTTTCTTCTCTTCTCGGTAACACGATGTGTGGTTAAATGGGGAAATTGAATATTTAATACGGCATAAGGAAAGAGTTTAGTAGTTGGATTTTTGATTTTTCTGGTAATTTGTATGTAAATACATTTGCTGTTCAAGGATGTTGGATGAATGCTGTGAAACAATCAGCCCTTTCCCACAAACTTTCTACGAGACGCTAAATACGTACCACTTGATTTGAAGATACAATGTCAGTCCTTTTAAAATGCTGTCACAGTCTGCTTTCCCCTACCCTGGTGGCTGTGCTGTTATTTTAAAGCAAAGCGTAGGTAATGTTTAAGGAACAACGTAGCCATGGAAAAATATCACTATTTTGGCCGAGTGCTGCTTCAGCTTCAACAGCCAGATGGAAAGAGATTTGGACTGTAATTGCAGGACAAATGCTATGGTTGAATATTTATTGGCTGGAGCTGGAGGCTGGATGCTCTCCGCTCTCCCAGAGATGTGGCAGCTTTTACTCATGCCTCGGTGCTCCGCGAGACAGAATGGAAATGTACCACCTCCTTCGGCTATTTCAGACAATTTGTCTCCAGCACCTCTAGAGTTACTTAAAATTTCTGCTGCAGTTCCTGACTGTGTGTAAAAGGAGATAACCGAGGGATTAAGTCATTGATGCAGGGTGTTGCAGTATGACCAGGGTCTAAGTCCCGTGAAATTAGTGGGGTGTCTCCTGTGAACCGCGATAGTCCTTGAACTGCACCTACCGAGAACGGGGGGAGGAAAACCTTACCTGAGCCAACAGAGAAGTCTCACTTTTCCCCCGAGCTCTTCCTCCCGCTCTGTACACACTGTCGGGGTTCCTCTGTAGAAGATAACGGGATAAAAGCATAACTTGCTCCAAGCAGCTGCACTTTGCGGTGCCGGAGGGGGTTGATTTTGCACGCTCCCACCCGTCCTGCCCCTCTCACGCACACGCTCTAAGAGCGCACGTATTTTAAGCGCATTAGTGATCCGAAGAATTTATTTTCTGCTCTATGGTGGATTTAAACTGAATAAATGTTTATTCTTTTTATTTATCAGCATGTGGGAGGGTGGGATTAAATTGCATAAAGAGTAAGAAGTAAAAAATGAGAAGCAGCATTTCTAATTTATTTTTTTCTGGATGCAGTTGTGTGGCTGGAGATCTGATGTGTTTGAAGAAGGAGGTTTTTCAGTTAGCAAAGTTGTATCAGACCAGTATGTAATGCTGAATTTCTTTCAGCTGTCTTCCACCACCAGCGAATGTGGCCAAATTTTGTTTCCATTGGAGCCAGTGGGAATGCAGCGATGCTGGCTGCAGAACGAGCAAGGTTTGGCATGGTATGTGCAGGTTGCAAACCGAAACAAATGTGCATTAAAAAAAATAACAGTTCATATACAGAATGTGATTTTGTTTAAGTGTGTGGAATTTTAGTAATTATTTTCATCCTCGAAGTCTCAGCCTGGAAATGTAGAAGTTTGTACATTTAGAGTTCGGTCTTGTTACAAGTTTTGCGATTTGGAAGTTGCCAATGGCTTTCTGATAAAAGCCTGATTGAATGTTTGGTATCTATAAAACAAAGTAATTGAATTAATGCATCTGAAGTGCATCTTCTGTAATATATAACTCAAAGACACGCTTATATTAATTTAAAGAATGTTAACATTAAAGTATTGCCTTGTAAAGCAATTTAATCCAATGGTCTAGATGTAATTGTTAGCTAAATTAGTGTAACTCCTGAGGAAAAAAAACAAGAGCAATTGAGTTACTCTAGACTTATGCTTGTGTATCTGAGACCAGGATCTGTCTGAAGGCAGATAAAGCGTAGTTCGACATTACTGTAACTCAGTAACATTGCAGGAGTGTTAAAGCTCAAAAGTGAATACTGTGTAATTCAGCAATTGGAAATACAAGAGGGATGAAACAGGTTTATTTTAGAAGTGGTAGTTCAGAATTTCCTGGCGTTTGTGCACAGGGATCAGCTGCCAGGCACTGTCAGTAGTGTGTACTCCCTATATCTGTAATAGAGTTCCTAGTCCTATTCGTCAGATCCTATTCAGGACACCTCTGATCACAGAATGTGGAATAGGCATAGATCAGCATCCCAGTGTAACTCCATTGGTATGTACTGCAGCATTTTTATTTTCATTCTCTTTTAGTGTATTTGTACTTCAGTTGTGAGAGCGGTGCCAGCAGCTGAAGGGTCTTTTTTTTTAACCTTGGAGCAGCTACACCCATGAAGCTGCATTATAAAAGTGCCCGATTGCCAGCAGACACAAAATGCCACAGCGTTACTAGAAGAAATTGCTCCCGGATGAGGGCATCGCAGCCTTTGCGCCTAGACTCCGAGCTCTTCATCATGGCCAGCAAGAGAAGGGTCAACCCCAGCAGATCGTGACTGACGTTGGCAACGTTTCGTTCCCATCATGGCCTTTGTGCATGTCTTTGCCTGTTGGAGAGCTTTCTTCTTCCAGCTCGCAGGACCAAACCTGGCATGTGGTGGTAGGAGGGGCAATGGTTTTGAACTAAAGCAGGGTAGATTTAGATTAGACAGTAGGAAGAAGTTCTTTACTGTGTGGATGGTGAGACACTGGAATGGGCTGCCTGGGGAAGTTGTGGCAGCCTCATCCCTTGAGGTGTCCAAGGCCAGGCTGGATGGGGCTTGAAGCAACCTGCTCTGGTGGGAGGTGTCACTGCCCGCGGCCGGGGGCTTGGAACAAGATGGTCTTCAAGATCCATTCCAACTCAAACCGTTGTATGGTTCTGTGAAACCTGTGCTCAGACAGAAGCAGGTGCAGAGAGGTGGAAGCTGTGTAGTTTTCCTGGCCCCTTTCCTCATCTCTCACCCAACAGTTGTCACCCAAGATGAATGAGGAGGGACAGATAAATATGAAATTTGTGATTTGCCAACGGATGACTTGTTACAGGAGAAGCTGGCCTTGTAAAGGACTCTTGCAAGGATTGGGAGGAGGTTGATGTGAGGCAATCCTTACACAGTGCTCACCAAATAGTTGCCGAATGAAAGAAAACTCTATCTGATAGCCCGTCTTTCTTCATTTCAGAGCGAAGTAATAAAACATTCTGGAAACTGAAGAAATAGAGCAGTTAAAAGCCCCACCAGCACCGAACCCCTCTGGAAACCAGGCTTCATCCTGCCTCTGTAAGTGCTGTGTGCTAGCAACAAGAGAGGTGATTGGAAGTACTTTGTATTTCACAGATCCTGATTTTCTTTTTTTC
>NW_009714239.1:0-351 GCF_000703405.1 Apaloderma vittatum | reverse complement strand
CCAGCATCCTTCTGTGATTCCAGCATCCTTCCTTGATTCTGCCACCCTTCTGTGATTCCTCCACCCTTCTTTGATTCTTTTTTCAATTCTGGATTCCACCACCCCTCTGTGATTCCACCACCCTTCTGTGATTCCAGAAACCTTCTGTGATTCCAGCACCCTTCTGTGATTCTTTCTTAATTCTGGATTCCACCACCCTTCTGTGATTCTTTCTTCAATTCTGTGACTCCACCACCCTCTGTACTTCCAGCACCCTACTGTGATTCCAGCACCCTTCTGTGATTCTCTCTTCAATTCTGATTCCACCACCCTTCTGTAATTCCACCACCCTTCTGTAATTCAACCACCCTT
>NW_009714238.1:445-1039 GCF_000703405.1 Apaloderma vittatum | reverse complement strand
CTGTACAGCCTTCCAGCCACCCTTCCCCAAAAAGGCAGGGAAGAAGAGGCAGCTCAGCAAGCTTGAAACTCTTGACTTCAGAAGAGCTGACTTTTACCTCTTCAGGAAGCTCCTTGGTAGCGTGCCATGGGACAAAGCCCTGGAGGGATTGGAAGATCAGGAAAGCTGGTTGACTTTCAAGGATCATCTCCTCCAGGCTCAAAGGAACTGAACTGCATCCCCAAGAGGAGGAAATCAGGTAAAAAAACCAGGAAGCCTAGATGGATGAACAAGGAACTCCTGGCCAAAATCAAAAGGGGAATACACAAAGCATGGAAGGAAGGACTGGTAACCTGGGATGATTATATGGAAGTTACTCAGGAAATCAGAAATCAGGTTAAGAAAACTAAGGCTCTGACTGAGTCAAATCTGGCCAGGGACATTAGAAAAAACAGAAAGGGCTTCTTCAGATATGTGAGAGAAAAAAAGAAAAATGAGAGAGAATGTGGGGCCTCTCCAGAGAGATACAGGCAACCTGGTTACTGAGGACATAGAGAAGGCATGAAGTAGACAATGGCTTTTTTGCTTCAGTCTTCACTGGTAACCACTTTAGCC
>NW_009714238.1:0-300 GCF_000703405.1 Apaloderma vittatum | reverse complement strand
CGGTTTTCACGGGTAACCACTTGAGCCACACCACGCCAAGTCACAGAGAGTGTTGGCTGGGAGAATGAAGAACCACCCAGAGTAGGAGCAGATCAGGTCTGGGAACACCTAGAGCACCTGAAGGTGCACACGTCTATGGGACCTCATGCAATACATCCATGGGTCCTCAAAGAACTGGCAGCTGAAGTTGCTAGACCACTAGCCATCACATTTGAGAAGTCATGGCAGTCTGGTGAGTTTCCCACAGACTGGAAAAGGGGAAATATAAACCCCATCTTTAAAAAAAAGGGAAGCAAAAAA
>NW_009714237.1:83380-91664 GCF_000703405.1 Apaloderma vittatum | reverse complement strand
TAAGATTTCTCCCCGCCCAGCCCTCTGTACCAGCTTTTTCAATCAATATGGAATTTTTCAGCCCAGATGAATGTAGGCTAAAATGGGAGCTGGAACTACCATAAATACTAAGTTTGCTCTTGGTTACAGTGCTGCCTATTTCTTAATTTTATAGGCTTTCCTATTCTCCCTACTTTTACATTTTACATGTCTTTGTCTGTTTTCAGGGTTAAGGCTGGGCTAGCCGGTAAACCAATGAGAGATGCTTTCCAAAGGGGAAGGGAAAAGGGAGTAAGGCAGAAAGACTTATGGATTGGGAAAGAACACTAAACCAGGTTTAGCAAAACAATAGTACTACTCGTAAGGAAATAATGAGAATTATTTCTGAATAATTCTTCAGTAGAAAGAAACTTGAAAAAATAACTGGATTGAAATGGGTTTATTTCACAGGATAACGCTACACTTCTAGTAGCCTTAGTCTCACCATATTTGCTTTTCTAAAAGTTCTCATGTTGACGCGTGGTATCTTATTATCTTTTACTGATAGCTTTACTTTTGCTGTTAATGTGAGGGAAGAGAAGGAATAAATGTCTTAGGAGCTATAAGGAATGAATGCAAATGTGTATGTTGTGCTGAAATTAATTTTGTTTTAATCTGGATTATAATCCACAAAAGCTGAAAGAGCAAGTAAAATGTTATATATAAAGTAGCCATTGTGATGGAGGGAGAGAGATGTCTCTGTATATCTATCTATATCACATTATATATGTAACTTTCTTTCCCTTCACAAAGCTGTGGTCACAACTGTTGTGGGTGTTTTATGTGGTTGTTTTTTTTTTCTGATATGCTTATAAACTTCATCTAAAAAACACTAAAAAGTCTAGTAGGGTAAAGATCCCTAATAAAAGAGAACTGACTAAAATGATGATTGCTAAAGTAAAGTGCACACAAAATACTTTCCCTTGCTATGGATCACTTTTTTTTCCCCCCCCTCCTCGCATGAGCAGTCTCACTATGGCAGAAAAGCCATTCTGTTGCAAAGTCTTTTTCGATGACATTGGATGTACATCCCTTTGGATTCTTTTCGGTAGAAGTTTGCCTCCAGAGGTTGTGGTTTTCCATGTTACCTAATCCTTATTTAGCAGACATGCTTGGTGTTTCTACACAGCTGTGGAATGACAGCAATGGATTTCTGTTCTGGTTTTCTGCTTCCAGTGCAGATTTCATACCTTTGACCTTCTAACATATTGACTATTGATGGAAACTTGCTTCAGAGATGCATCAAGAAAGAAAAACAAACCAAACCAAACAAAAGCAAACACCCAAAACCCCCCCACTCCACTGTCGTGAAGGGCTCTTGCTCGTTCTGTCTGTGTGAGAGCTGATGCTTGATGAGTGATGGGATGGTGGAAAAATAATGTGGATCTGTTCTGTGCAGTTGGGAATTCTGTTTGAATGTGATCCCTTAGTTTTAAATTCATAAAAGCAAAGAGTAGCCGGAAGTTGCTGGACTTGTGTGTTTTACTGGAATGTACCCGAGTGCCTTAAAAGCTCAATTACTTAGTAGTTTAGTGGAGTATTTATTAACCTGAGGACTCCCCAGTCTCTAAAGGGTGATGTTTCTCTGGGGTGTTGGGGCTGTGGCCAGCACTGAGTCTGAGGAGAGAGTGTGTTTGGTGCTGAGCTGCAAATAGAGGTTCCTACTCGCTGCCCTGCCTACTGCTCTGGTGGGTTGGTGCTAGGAAAAAAAAAGGACAGTGTTGTTTGTAAACTACCTTATTGGCAGAGGATAAAAACTCATAATGAGAAGAAAGATAGTGAGATAAAATACAGCGTAGCTGGATGGCTTGTTTGATTGTTTCTCAAGAATTCCTGTATTTTACAAAATTCTGAAATATTTCTTGCAAAGACTGTCATAGATATGTTTTTTCCCCTGAAAAACAAGAAAATCAAACATTTATTTTGCAGGAGGATTAATTTATCTCTTTTTTATAATTCCCATCTAACTGTAATTAACAGATTATTTGGTTTAGTTTTGATTGTTCAGTGGCTACTGGCGACCTAAATTAAGGCTGATTGATCTTAACACTTGAATGACATTTATGGGTTAATTGTATAGGTTTTATGTTTGTTTTTTTCTAAAAAATTAGTAGTTGATAGGGTGAGCTGTTGAGACTATTAGGTGTTGTTCAGAAGCAATAGAAATAGGTGAACAGAGGTCAAAGCTGTACCCATTGTGAAGTCCTTGTTATAACAAGTGCAGAAGTAAATTTTATTTCAAGATTTCCTTTACTTTTTTCTTTTGAAAATACGAAGATTAATATGTTGCTGTTTACACATGAATAAACTTATTTTTATACTACTAAAGATGAAAAACTGCAAAGTGTGGTTACAAGACAAGCGTTTAATACATAGCCTATTCTTCAAGTGATTTTTTTTTTTTTTAAATACAAGTATAGAATTTTACTTTCAGGCCTCAATCTCAAGTCTCATGTAGGGAACAGCTTAGTACAGATTTACAAATCACTACCAGTAAGTGTAAAAAGCTTTTGAATTTTTTAGTAAATTAGGTACAACACAGAGATATGAGAAGCTTCCTGAATGCTTAATGAAGATGATATTTTTTTTTTTTTACCCTACTGTTAGTTATACATCCCTATTAACTATAGTAAAATTTCTGTGGAGTGAATAGCCTTTGTACCAGTATGGAAGATGTCATGGATAATGCACAAAAGTTGGAATACTTATTGTGAGCTGCACAGGCAATCTTGAGATGAGTCTTTCATGCCCTTCCCTCCAGCACTAGAAGCTGCAGTAAGTGGGGTTTTTTTGGCTGACCTTTTGGCATAGTCTGAAAAACTGACTCTAGAAGACTGGAGTGTTGCTAAGAGTGGTTTGTTTTTTTCTGTACAGACTGACTGCGTTGCATACAGAGGTTAAAATTGCCTGTTCTACTTAGTTGTCTCCATGTTTTTGCTGAAAGCAGAATATTAGGTCCAGCGTTAACAGGGTTTGTATGCCTTGCGTTTGTTTTAATGTGGTTTGAAGGAACCCACAAACTGGTCGGTGTGAGGTCAAAATTGAAGGAGCCAAACTTCTTCAGAAATTCAGTATCATGTGAAAGACTAGAAAGGAGGAGAGGTTAAAAGTGCGTGTAATTTACTGATTGCTGGTCAGAGTGCTGTGAAGCTCTGAGGTGCCCCAGGCAGAACCATTACTACTAAAACTTATGCAAAAACTTACCTAGAAGTCAGAAGTTGTCGGGATGAACTGGTAATAAAGGTACAGAAGGAAAGAGGTAGAGAAAGCTGCCTAGTTGGATTTTTTCTGTTTGTTTTTTTGTTTTTTCTTCCTCTGTATGACAGTGTCTTCTGCATAATTTTTTGCTACACTAATGAAGTAGTGTAATAGCATGAAAATAGTGTATGTTTGTAAATAAGCTCTTTTAAAATGCTTGCAGTGTGATGTTGAAGTTAATTATGTTGCAATAATGTTGTAATGCACTGATTTCTGTAAATTGTATTTCATGAGATGGGAGAACAGCAGCTTTTGAAATGTGCATAAAATCAGGTGAGTGCTGTCTGTGTGTTACACTGAATATGACTAGAGCTAGCATGTGCTACTTTAATACACTTGATCAGAATACATTATTCTGGTCTTGTGTATGTATGGTACAGGTGACATAAGACACCTTATTATATCCTTTCCCCACTATTTTTTTTAACTCAACCTATTGTAATAACAGCCCCGTATTGCCACACTTGTGTGATGTCAGTTCATCACAAAAGAAGAAAAGTTTGTTTATCCAGGCAAGCAAATTTTTGTAGGCCAGAAAAAATTACCATCTGAAGATAAATGCAATGGATTAAGTAGAGAATATCTTCCTCCCAGTTTCAGTTTTTCTTCTGAAAAGCCTAGAGAGCATTTGTATCAGTTCCCTCAGTAAAGCGTTCTGCACTAAGCACCTTCTTGTGGTTCATGGTTTTTGTAGGGTGTCAGCTGATTGCAGGCACTGCGTCTGATTACTTTGAAAATAGTGACACAAACATAGAATCGTAGAATCGTATCAACTGAAAGAGACCTGGAAGATCCTCGAGTCCAGCCTTTGTCCCAGCCCCATCAACCTGCTGAAGGATTCCCCCCAACGCAACATCCACCCGTCTCTTAGACATCCCCTCCAAGCCAAGAGCACTCAGTTTCTCTAGGAGAGTGCTGTGGGCGACACTGTCGAATGCGTTACTAAAGTCAAGGTAGATGACATCCACAGCCTTTCCTTCATCGAGCAAGCAGGTCACCCTGTCAGGGAAGGAGGTCAGATTTGTTAAACAGGACTTGCCCTTCACAAACCCTTGTTGACTGGGCCTGGATCACCTGGTTGTCCTGCATGTGCTGGATAATGCAACTCAGGATGATCTGCTCCATCAGCTTCTCTGGGACTGAAGTTAAACTGACAGGCCTGTAATTTCCCGAGTCATCCTTCATTTCCTTCTTATAGAAGGAGATATGGTACTTTAAATAAATTATTTATTAATGAAAATAAAGGTAGCTGGATTTTCCACAATATTTTGGTGCTGCAAGGTCTGACATTGAATTAACTTCTTCTGAAATGAAATGGTGAATCATTGTTCGGTAGAAAGAAACTGAAGATAGTATTGGGTA
The DNA here is from genome assembly GCF_000703405.1 of Apaloderma vittatum. Taxonomy (NCBI): domain Eukaryota; kingdom Metazoa; phylum Chordata; class Aves; order Trogoniformes; family Trogonidae; genus Apaloderma; species Apaloderma vittatum. The sequence goes on along the minus strand of NW_009714237.1, from coordinate 87,026 downwards.
AAAATCATATGAAGGAAACTAATGTTTTTTTCCTGTGCTGCGTGCTCTTTGGTAGTTATCATGAGATCTTGAGTCATTGGTGACAGAAGAGCTATTTATTGCTCCTCGATTGAACAGTGAATTTTAAGTCTCCTAACATAGATGTGTTTTGAGAATATAATCCTTGTTACTTTTGAGTCTGTAACGTACTGTAGTTTGAGGTCTGCAAAAGTAAGGATTGAAATACTTGCATAAACAATTTAGGAGCAATATGTCTAATAATGAAGTATTCCCTTTTTATTTATAAATCTGCATATAGTCCCCAGGTACCCTGCTTACAGACTAAGGATGTTAAGGAAAGAAGGAAAAGTCTTCGTGTTCTGCTTTTAAAACATGAGGGTGGAGGAAAGGGTACTAATTTACAGTTGTCTGTGGTTTAACAGGTCCTGGCAATTACTTTGACCATAATCCTGGCAAAAGCAACTGTATTGCTTACTGCCATAAAATGGGTCGTTGGGGGCTTGGGGTGAGTCTGGGATGATGAACTGTAATTCTTCTTAGTCCTTTGGTTAGGAAAGTGTGCAAAAGAACCTTACTGTTGGGGAGGGGGGAATTCTTCGGTGTGATTTCTCTACTTTTAATGTTAAATGCTGCTTCAGGTAACATTTGCTTACATAGCATAAGTAATGCTGTGAAACAAGACATTTTCTGTTCCCTTCTGAGTGTTTTTAGCTTGGTTTCTATAGCAATGAAACCTATGCAGAATGTCAGGTCTCTTCTTCCCCTGTCTCCAAAAATAACTTCTAAATTTACCAACCAGCGTAAGCCAAAATTAAATGGGAAGGAGGAGGCTCAGAGGTTGTTGGATTCCTACTGGTTTCAAGCAAACTGGTGACTCTACAAAGGAGAAGCCGTGCCCTGTGAAGGCAGGACCGAGTTGCTACAAAACAATATATCCACTGCTGTCTACCCTGCTGGCAAAATTTCCAGTTTGCGAGGACAAATTCTGCTGCAGTTGTGAGGTTTACTGGTTTGGTTTGGTTTTTACCCCAGTGGAGACCCTTGAGAGGAGCAGAAGTTACTGCCTTGAGGAGAGACCAAGAAATCGGGACACTTGAAAGAGAACTGACAAAAGCTGGCTTCTGTTCATGGAACAACTTGTGTTTATTGTTCTAGCTATAAACACTCCAGCTACTTAATCCACTTCTTGTGATTTTTGTGATGAAGTATTCTGTAAGGAGTCTTACGATTTCCCTTCAATTTGCTGCACTAGTATACCTCTGATGCCTTTCAGAATTTCTAAAAGGTCTGTATAGTAGAAGACAGGACAAACAGAAATTCTTGGTCCCTGAAAAACACCATTTTTAAATTCACTAAAGGGCATAATAGGACTCTCTTGTCTGGACCCATTAGGATGGAATTAGTTTCTGTTTCCTAATTGCAGTTGCTGTAACATTTGAATGATGTGTTAACTCTGTCTTTGAAGGCAAGAAGTCTCACATGCGTGTTCTTCTCCCATCCTCATGTTACCTCCACTGTTACCTCCACGTGTTACCTCTGTGTTACTAAGTTTGTAACTTAGTAAATTACAGATAACTCAGAGAAAGGTAACTTTTGAGAAAACATGTAGAAGACACAAAATTAATTTCCTCAATAATGACACAGTGAGATTTGAGCAGTGATGTGCTCTTGGACGAGTGAGCTGCTGTGGATCTCTGTGTGTCTCCAGGATAGTGACAGGACATGCTATGGCTTGGTAGGGGAAGAAATTTGCAGTGATTGAAGGTAGAGGGTGAAAGGAGAGGAAGAATGGAGAGCAGAAGAATGGTAGCAGACAGAAGTCCATTAACTAGACTTCATGTCTTTCCTTGATCATAGACCAGGTTGTTGTGGCGAGATGGTTGGAACTGCATAGACATTCCAAATGAGTGTGGGTGTACTAGCCATTAACATAAAAGTATGTCGGTAACGTTCTATTATTTGTTTCATTGCTAATTGAATGGCAGTTTTATTTAAAATGGGTTTTATTTTAGTCATATCCATTGCATTACTAGATTTTTCTTGTGAATGGTTGTACTCCATTTAGAACATTTATAGAGCTCAGGCTGTTTTTCTGACCTGCTCAGCCTTTTTAGGATCGAGTGTTTTGCTTCCTCACTTGCTTTCTCTATCCCTAAATATATTATGTTATTTTGAAGTGATTTTGTTTTCTTTGGCCCTAATTCCTCTAAATGGAAATACATATTTCTCAGATTACTACTTTTGCTGGATCACAGATTAGCCATTACATGACCTGATTGTTCAGTACCGAAAAACACTCAATAACCCCTATCAGTTCCACTGAAGGTGACTTCTTAGTAGTATGTGCTTATGTGTTAGGCTGTCCCTGCCCACAGCAGAGGGCTTGGAACTAGATGATCTTCAAGGTCTCTTCCAACTTATTCTATAATTTTCTGGCTTGGGCTTCTCACTACAAGAAAGACATTGAGGTGCTGCAGCGTGTCCCGGGAAGAACAACGAAACTGGTGAAGAGTCCAGAACACAAGTCTTATGAGGGGCAGCTGAGCGAACTGGGGCTGTTCAGCTTGGAGAAAAGGAGGCTGAGGGGAGACTTTATTGCTCTCCACATCTACCTCAAAGGAGGTTGTAGTGAGATGGGGTCTGTCTCTTCCCAAGTAACAAGCAATAGGGTGAGAGGACATGGCCTCACATTGCACTGAGAGAGTTTTAGATTGGGTATTAGGAAAAGTTCTTTACTGGAAGGGTTGTTACGCATTGGAACGGGTTGCCTAGGGAAGTGGTGAAGTCGCCATCCATGGAGGTATTTAAAAGATGTGTAGATTGGTACTTGGGGACATGGTTTAGTGGTGGATCTGGCGTGGCTAGGTTAATGGTTAGACTTGATGATCTTAAAGGTCTTTTCCAACCTAACTAGTTCTATGATTCCTTTGAACTATCTTTTCAATTTACCTGCCTACTGTTTAAACGTCTTCTGTGCTTGTGATTCCTTTTTTTTTACTTATTTTTGATAGAGAAAGAAAAGCATGGAATTTGTAACCTGTGGAACATGAACGTGAGCCGGCATTGTGCCCTTGCCACAAAGAAGGCTGATGGCATCTTGGGCTGCCCGTGGCAGAGCATTGCAATTAGGTTGAGGGAGATGAACCTTCCCCTCTGCTCAGCTTTGGTGAGGGCACAGTGCCGTTCCCAGGTCTGGGCTCCCCAGTACGAGCAAGCCATGGATGTGCTGGATAGAGTCCAGCAAAGGGCCACGAAGATGATGAAGTGCCTGGAGCATCTCCTATGAGGACAGGCCTAAAGCTGGAACTGTTCAGGCTGGAGAAGAGGGGGCTCGAGGAGGATCTCACCAAGATCACCTTGGAGAGGGCACTTGGCTTGAAGTAGCCCTGCTTGAGCAGGGGGCTTGGCCAAATGACCTCCAGAGGTCTCTTCCAACCTGAGCTGTTCTGGCAACTTTGGTATACTCTGGATGTAGAACAACTTTGGTATGAATGTTACTACTTAGTAAGGAATTTGTCATTCTGTCTTCTTGGAGTGTGCTTTTTGCACTAATATGACTGTATTTGGTCTAATAGGAAACTAATTTTATTGGGTTTGCCTGGCTGGATTTTGGTGGCAGGGGGACTGTAGTGGTGGCTTCTGCAAG
>NW_009714237.1:83035-83342 GCF_000703405.1 Apaloderma vittatum | reverse complement strand
CGCCCAGCGCGCTCCAAGGATGCCCCCGCCGCTGGCCAAGGCTGAGCCTATCAGTAATGATAGGAAAGGAACGCCTCTGTGAAAACATATTTAAGAAATGCAGGAAAAAGAACTGCGCCACAGAACAGCTGGCACAGAGATGGAGGAGTGAGAGTATGTGAAGACACCAAGCTCAGTGAAGAAGGAGGAGGGAGGATGTGCTCCAGGCGCTGGAGCAGAGAGCCCCCGGGGTCATGGTGAAGACCATGATGAAGCGGCTTGTCCCACTGCAGCCCATGGGCGAGGTGTAAACATCCACCTGCAGCCC
>NW_009714237.1:65401-82987 GCF_000703405.1 Apaloderma vittatum | reverse complement strand
GCTGTAGTCCTGTGAGAAGCCCGCGCTGGAGCAGGTTGCTGCCAGAGCCTGCAGCCTGTGGAAGAGTGAATGCCCATGCTGGAGCAGGTTGGCTGATGGGACTTTTGTGACATTGTGGGGGACTCACGCTGGAGCAGTTTCCCCTGAAGGACTGCACCCCAGACTCAGGAGGGGTGGGTTGCCCCTCATGAGGTGTCTCACATTGGGCAGTTTGTGATGAATTGTCCTTCGTGGGACGAATCATGCTGGAGAAGAGAGTGTGAGGCTTGTCTCCTGTGAGAGGGACCCCACAATGGCCCTGGGGAGGTGTGAAGAGTCCTCCTCTGGAGTGAAGAAGTGGTGGAACCAGCGTTGGATGAACTGACCGATTCCCTGTCCCCCTGCGCCACTCGGGGGGAGGTGGTGGAGAAACCGGGATTGATCTTAAGCCCAGAGAGAAGGCAGGGATGGGGGAAGGCGTTACTATTTTAAATTTTTTTTTTTCATATTTTTCACTACCCTTCTTTGATTTGTTCTTTTAATAAATGTAACTGATTTTCCCAAAATCACGTCTATTTTGCCTGTGACAGTAAACGCAGGTGATCTCCCCATCCTTATCTCAAACCACGGGCCCTTTGACACATTTTCTCCCCGTCGAGTAGAGAAGGGGGGGTGAGAGAGCAGCTATGTGGGCACCTGGCTGCCTGCCAGGGTCAAACCACAACACTAATGTAGTTGTATTCTTAGTATTTTTTAAATTGAAATTAAAATAATATTCTTCTGTGGAGTGTTTGAAGTTACAGAATTCTTTTTCCTGACACATTCAATTTACTAATCTTATTTTCCAGGTTTAAATATGGTGCTTCAGTAGTTGCCTTCTAGGCATCTTACCTTATAGTTTACACTAGTTTGAGCTAGCACTTTTTTTAATGCTAGTAGTTTTCCTTAATTTTGATTCATAGTCTAAACACCATCAAGTTAAGTAAAATAATGAAAAATACCTTCTCTTCGAAAAGGTATGATTTGCCAGATTCTAATTCCACAGTTTTAATCAACATTCTTGCTTATCCAATTGCTTATTTCTGTATATGTTTAACTGGACATGTCCTTGTAAAATTAAATTTAGAAAAACCTCAAATAACAAATCAGTAACATAAAATTTCACAGGGAAAGGATTATTTCCAGACTGTCGAGTAAAGCAGGATGTTTTGAAGAGTCTTAGAATTTGAGTGGAGAAGCCCTCTGACAAAATGCATGAGTATAAAAATCCCAGTTACAGAAGGAGAAATGTGTCTTTTTTTAATTTCTTCTAGATTAATGCAATAAAAGATAGTGTTGCTCCCCTGTTGTATTTTAAAATGGGTTAATACATTTTATGAATGCAATTAAGAAAAAAAAAATTAATAGCAGTAAAAAATATTCATATAATACTATGTATTTTATAGTCAATATTTTCCCTTATAATACACATTTAAAACCCCAGTTTTTTAAGATTCTGTGAATATTCTGAAGAAATCCATTTTGGGGAGGGTGAAAAGTAAAAAGAACAGTTAAGATTGTCGTTAGCTGTTTGCTTAAAAGAGTTTACCTAGACTACTTAAAGTAGTTGCATCTTGTTTTGTAAATAATTTGTTTTGTTCAAGAGTAATCTCTCTCTCTGAAGATGCGTGTGCTGTGGAGAGTATTCCCTGTGTGCATCTGAAATTTGTGTGTGATTTTTTTTTCTTTATTTTTTTCGTTTTAAGCTTCATAATGAGGATGACCCCCCAGAGTCTTCAGCAGCTGAGCAGCCTTCCTCGTCTACAGAGACAACGCAGAGTCCCCCGACAGCAGCTTCACCCGAAGCAGATACTTCCCCTCCACCTTACTGTAGCATAGCTGTGGAAGCAGCTGCAACCTCAGGTATTTTTCTTACATAACAGCTTGTCAGGGAGGAGTGTGTATGAATCAGCACTTGAACCAAGTGGTACGATGCTGCGGCACGCCTTTTTTTTTTTTTTTTTTTTCTTCCCTCCCCTACACATACAATTGCAGTGTAAAGCTCTGCTTTCATGCACAGCCCTTTGGCTTGTTCAGAAGCACACTTCTGAATTATACTGATTGTTACAAATTACTAGACTAAATGAATGTTCATTGATTAATGTAATAAGTTTTATTTAATTCTGCATGTAGCACAGTTCCACATTTGATCTGCATCTTTGAGTAGTGCTCCATTATTAGACCTCAGTAGTAATTTTCATTGCCTCTTTATAGAAAAACCCAAAACAGTGAAGCAATGATTTGTCAAAACTCGAACTTCTTAAGTGTGTGCCATTGGTGAAAATATTGCCACGAAAAGAATCATTTTGCTTTAAAGCATCTTGATAAAACTGTGTGGAAAAATGAGTAATAGGTCTTTTTCTTCATTTATTCACTGCTCCTTCTCTCATGAGGTTATGACTTTTCTTTGGGCTATGGGAGTCTTAACAGAAGGCAACATCAAAGTTCCTGTTTAAGCAAAGCTGCTTGGATTTGCGTCTCCCATGTGCCAAATAAATATTTTAGAACTAACCTCCAACCTCATTTTTTTTCATGTTGATTAAAGGAGCAATTTCCTGTCCCTGTTATTTGAGACAGTGTTTGCAAGTGTAGCACATAGCTATGCGGAATTATCCCTATATATAACATCTTTGTGTTGGTGCGCTGACGAATCTTTTTACCGCGTGACCTGTGCTGACAAATCTTTACCACGTAAGCAATCTTGTTACAAACTACTGCCAGCTGTAGGAGGAAGCTCAAGGTGCATTTTAAATAGGTTCTATTCATTTTGTTACTAATTTGATTCTATGTGATGAAACTTTACTGTTTCAGTACATGAAAATAAAGTGTGTGGTCCATTGTGTTAGAAGGAACATTTTAAAAAGAATGTGGTGAAGTTGAGAAAAACTATTTTCACAGAACTGGAGTTAGCAGCAAGGCCATGCTGTTAAAAATACAGGATGGTCATTACTGGACTTAAATTATCAGCATAGATTAGTTACTTAATTTAATTTAATTTTTTAGCGTGTTTCTGTCTATGTCTTTTGTATGATAGGATAAAAAGCCTTTAGTTGGGATGTTTGGGGAGGGCACTAGGCAAATATGACTTTTTTTTTTGTGCATAAATTTATTGGCTTCTTCCAACGTCTAGGTTAAGGTTTCTGCCTTGAGTAGCAACTAAAAGCGCCATCGAGCTGTTGACTGTTTTATTTTATAAAAATAAAAGTTTGTTGTTTATTACTTTTAGACTTACATTGAAATAAAAATACCCATTTTAGCTTCAGTTGAAAAAGATACATTGTAAAGCTCAGTAGTTATGTGCATATAAAATTAAGTATTCCTGACATACTTCTGGCCTAAAAATGTGTAACCTCTCTTTTTTTTTTTCTGAACAGAAACACAAAATGAATTTTATCCTGTACCACCTCCATACAGTGTAGCTACCTCTCTTCCTACTTACGATGAAGCAGAGAAGGCCAAAGCTGCAGCAATGGCGGCTGCTGCAGCAGAAGTTGCCCAACGAGTAAGTTACATGGTTCTGCTTTATTTCGGCTTTGTGAAACGTGTTAGGCTAATTTAATTATAACAATAGGCCCCATATTATGACCTGTTTATTAAAATAATGGTTGCTTGGTGTTTTTAATATTTTGAGTGCTCTAAGTTTTGTATACATAGGATAAGTTAGTTGTAAAGTACTATGAAATGTATGTCATACACTTTTTCTGAGGCATAGCAGCCATCTACACAGCTTTAAAAGCAAAATTTTGCCCTGTTTTAGTAGTTTATCCCATAGATTGTCATCTTTTAATTAGGTATCTACTGCTAATGTTATTTTGTAGAGTTATTGCTGGTATGTATGTAGTGTTTCAGTTGATAAAAAAAAATCAGAGAACAAAGTAGGCCTTAAAGAGGAAGGAGAATTCCAGTAGTCTAGAAGGCGCAAACCCCCCAGTATTGTAGATCTTTTTTAAAAGGAGAAGTCTTTTGTTTTTTTCTGTTTCATGAAAACTTTGGAAAGTTTCTTTGAACTTTAATAGTAAATATTTAAAAAAACCACACACAACAAACGCACCATAAGTTATGGTCAACAGTAAATTAAATAATTATATATTCAGTGTTCATAGTTTTGTAAGAATTAATGTTATAAAGAACACAGTGATCAAAATAGAAAATTGCTGTCTGATACATACAGCTTCAAATTCAGTAACTGGGTGGATATTGGCTTGCACGACTAAGTTTAGACTGCTCTGAAGGAGGTGGGACTACAGATCTGCTGGTCCCAGAGAGCATTCTCAGATGTTCTGTATCAGAGTGTGATTACAGGACTAACAGTACATAAACCTTGTGACGCTCTTGACTGGTTTTGGTGAAAACACTGGAACTGAGAAATAGGAATTTCTGGTGTGCCCTGAAAGTTTTATTATTCTTGGCCTTTGATTAGGAGGGAAGGGGAAGGTCACTTGATTCAACTGTAAGGACATCAGTGGTAGGTAGAAGGAAGAAAGTCCACTCTGAGCCTCTGAGGCTGATGTGTGGTGGGGAGAGAAATCTGGTTTTGGTTGGGCAAGGGGGTGAGTGGCTCAAAGGGAACACAGGCGGGGCCAGAGAGGATGGCTCTAAGTCAAAATAAGAAGTAAGAATGGAGAGCAGTGGTATGGAGGGAGTACAGAGAGGTTTAAAGGAGAAACAGAAGGGAGAATGATGGACTGGGATTGGTGGAGGAAGGAACCCAAGTGAGGACAAAATGTTATGTTCGGAAAGGAGCTGAAGCCGGTGTGTGAGTAGTGGGAAGGAATATGGAGTAGGATATGGCTACAAAGTGAGAAATAAACTTCTACATAGTTCTGCTTTTCTAAAACATACACTTGAACTTGACATTCGTGAGCTAGGTGCTGACACTACAAGAATTTCACGGACAAAAAATCAGTAGGAACACCACCATCATTCCCCCAAAGCAGGAACAGGCTAAAAAGTGGTAGACTTATGGCAGTACTAAGTATCAGAAGTCTACTCTGTGCACCTAAAACTCACGATCCAGCTTACCGCTAAAGATCTCAAGTTTTGTAGAGTTTCTGCTCAGTCTGCTTCTGTGTTTTGGGTTTTTTTTATATATACACATATACATATGTATATATATTTGTTTTTGGTTTTTTTTTTAGAGTACACACACAAGCTTAAGGTTGCGAAGTTGAGATTTGGTGAAAAAGTAGGAAATACTGAAATTGAGTTCCAGTTTTGCAGACAATATTAAAATTATGTGCCCGTGCAGTTTAATTATTGCCTTTTTAATTAACTTACGATGTGATACTGCCACGAAATCCCTGCCTTATTTAATATCTCTGACAGACTTAGTCTGGGGTTGACTAAGACTGTGTAATAAGATCGTCTTAATCTGGCAGATGACTGGAATAAGAAAAAAAGGTCAAGTTGTGGTTAGAGAGGTGGTTTGCCATCTTGAGGGGAAGAGTTTTGACCCTTAGCTCTGAATACCCATGGAAGAACAGATAAGTGACTTTAAACTTTGCGTGACTGGTATGCAGTTGTTTTCTCGCATTCACTGCGGATCACAAGCAGTGGCAGCTGCAGACAGTATCTGACTCGTATATTAACACACTTTGCAAAACACACACAAAATACATGACACATAGTTGTGTCAGATTTTATTTTCATCCTTATAAAATTAGTACTTTTATGAACTCTGCTCTGATCCGGGCCTGTAGTTTCTTCCTTGCAATGTGAGGATATATTGCCTCTTTAAAATAGTAATGTGAACAGGTGGGAGAATTTAAATGCCCCCTTATGTTACCTTGAAGCTGGTTTCATGGTACAGTCCAAAGTGTGCAGTAAAGAAGGCTGCAAGCTCTCCTCATTGAGCAAAAGAGAGGAAAAAGGCAGCACATCTAGTAAACTGCTTTCGCATTTTTGTTTCCTCTGAATCATGTAGAGATCTTAGAAAAAACATTGATGTAATCATATTAAAGATGTCGTCATGGGCCCTGCGACCAGAGACTATATGAATGACCTAAACGTTTACTGAAATTTTCAGTACTTGTTTTTGTAATTCTTTAGTGGAGCTTGTATTTTAGTAGATTGTGAATAAACAATTTCTTTCAAATGCTCCCAGATAGCTAAAGTGTGTCAGAAATTGCAGCACCCCTATGCCAGTTGCCCTGGCTTTTGATGTTTCTCTTTTCAATTTCTCAAGGTCAGTTTTGAAAGATAATTTAAATGGACAAAAATACTGCTAATGGTTAAATGACTTGTTTGTATGTTGCAATGAATGGCTTTTACTTAATGCTTTTCAGTTGCATTTGTCTTATGTTTTTCTGTTTTTACATGCTTAGCACGCCCAGTTTAGGGAGTCTAGGAGTCTGTTTGATGAAATATTCCTCAGTCGTCCAGAGGTATGGTATAGTTCTCTCTAGTTTAGACTTTAACTATGAATCTTCCTTCTGGCAAACAGATGCATCTGGGGTTCACTGTGCCTTTCACCCCCCCACGATTAATTTCTCCATATTGTTTTGTATGCTGAAGGTATCATTTATGGGGTTTATTAAGTAATTTGACCCTTTCCTCAGAAGTTGTCTCCGTAAATTCACCGCGTTGAGAAGAGTTATATCAGTTTAGCTATCCAAGGGGCTCCTGAAAACCCGGGCTTTTTACCTGATTAAAGGTGTTTGTCTCTATGCCATGCTAACTAAGCTTCAATTTGAAAGAAGTTAAAAAGCATTGGAGGGAGGAGGGAAGTCCTCTTTTTGCATAATACAACAGATAGCACTGTACTTTTAGAGCATTTATTAGGCTTGACTTGAATAGATGCTGTGTGCTATTTGATGTTCTGCTTAGAGAAATTATTCTGTGTGATGTGCTGTTTAGATGTTTCTTTGGTCATAGCAACAGTAAGTTTTTCTTTTTATAGCATATTTAGTAATGAAGAAATACTGTGCATGATCCTTAACATGGCTAGATTTGTCAAGAATCATTACGAGATACTGAAAGTATTATATATTTTATGGATTTGTGTTTGTTGTTATATGACATTCATTAAAAAGAAGACCACATACATATGAATAAAATATATTATTGTCATTGATAGTATGTAACACAATTGTTACTGTGAAGTTTGGTTTAGGTTGAAGCATCAGCGGAGAGGACAGTCACTCTCCATTGTCCTTTTTGGTTGCTCAGGGAATGATGGCAAACAATTATATTTTGAAGAAAGACGGGGCACTTGACACCAACTAGATCAAGCGAGAGTGCGGTGAAAACCGGTGTTAGTGGGGCCTAAGCAGTGGCCAATGAGCATCTTCCATCTGCAGGGCTGATTGTAAAACCACATGATCTAAACTATATCAATATAAGTTGAACATGATTTAAGTGTAGGAAACTGATTTCTTAAATGTGCTAATAGTTTTTGTGTGCCAACTTTTGGAGACAGCAGATAGAACGCTCTTTAATATAATTACCTTCTGTCATGGAGTGTGATGAGTTACAACTCGTTCACACTTAATAATAGGGGAGCGCTTGCTTGCAAATTTCTGCTCTCATGTCCCTGGGTTGTATATTGACCTGTGTTTCTCCCACAATTAGCCTTAGAGAAGCCTGTGCATATAGAGAAACCTGCTAAACTTGTTATTGTAGTTGAGCAAAACTTTCTTTTTCTGAAGTGAAGTTTTGCATAGAGCATAATTCACTGATTGTTTGGAAATGTCAATATGAAGTACGTAGTTAGCAGACAGTTTAAAAAAAGAAGTCCAAAAATTTATTTTATATGGTGTTTTATAAACCTACTGAAATGAAAATTCCAAATATTTTTTTGTTGTCCTGACTCGAAAGAGGAATTTTTTGTGGCAGGCATTTCAGAGTTAAGCACATTACATTCAAGTGCAGCTCTTTCCTTAATGCAATTTCAGCCCACCCTTCCCTTCTCCCTCATAGTCTTGATGCTGTGGCAAAATTGAACTAAATAAATTAATGCTTTCATAGTCACTTAAGATGACCGTTTAGGGACATCTAAAATCATGTAGAGTTAAATTAGGGCCTCTTAAGATGGTTGTTGAACTAGCTTTTTCTGCTTTCCTTGGAATTGTCTGTGAATAACAGTGTTTTTAAAGAAAGTTATCTGATACAGAGTTGTGGTTAATTAAGCTGAAATAAAGAGCACAGCGGGAATTTCCTGGCCCGGTTGCAAAGAGTAAAGCTGACTGCCTGAATTCACTTGGTACAGTTCATTCTAGCACATTTTCAACCATAATCATGATGCCCTGGTAAATTATTTTGCTGTGTTGACAAAGGTGAACATGTCAGCCACAGGGCTTTAGGTCACTGCGATTGCTTAATGCTCTTTTAGTTATGAACTTAATATGCAAAATAACACTTAGTTCAGTGACTGAATAATGCGTTAAAATTAAAATTACATTATTTCAGTAGTATTTGCTGTGGGTGAAATAAGTAAATCTCATATCTCTGATTTTTTTTTTTTTGATAGGTCATTTCTTGTCTCAGTTTTAACACATTATGATTAATTGGAGAACAAAATAGGAAAAGAATGTTACTCATGCTTATGTCCATACCATATTACTGCTGTTATTGATAGCATTATTTACTTTGTATCATCCTGCATTATTTTGGTGTTATTCACTTAAGCACAAAAATAATTGTGTAAATGGTTTTACAGTTTTCATCAGACTTTCTTCAGTGAGTGCTGTCACCATGAAAACTTAGATTTGCCAGTCTACAGTTGCAGCAATGTTTTACTTGTGTGCAGAGCTGCCTGCGTAACATCTGCCAACTTCTGTGGAAAATCAAGTACTGAGAAACCAAACAAACTCATACTTCCAGTATCATAACGTTCGCTGTTTTGACACCACGAGAGAAATCGTTGGATTGTTTGGAGTGACAGACCAGTTTACTTTTGACTTAAAGTCCTTTGAATTAAGCCTACTTTTAAACAGCTTTAATGTGCTCACGCCCTCTAGTGTCCCGAGAGGCTCCCTTTGCTTTGCGTATGTTTTTGTGTCCGTTGTAGCATAGTCAAAATGGTTAGTGCGGTGCTATTGCATCAGCAGTTTATTTTAAGGTGCTAACCTTATTTTAAAACTTTGTTCTCTATTTTGAGAAGGATTTAAAGACTTATCTGGCAGGAAAAAAATAAAACATTCTATGTAATAGTTTTTTAAAAAATATTTAATAGCTTAGCTGCATATCAAGGCAGTTAAAGGTAAAAAGATTTCTGATTGTTTTGATTGTCAAGGTACTCATATAAACCAATTTCTGTCTTCATTTAAGATCAATAGGCAGTATGTAACTATATTGTACAGAAACTTTTACAGAAAATCTGGGCTCTGTCAATATAAGCAGTAAGTTGTTTTATAGATCTGAATTATTTTTCTCTTAAGCTTCCTTAATGCTGACATGTTACAGAAATGTCAATATTCTTCTAGTTTTAGAAACATAATTAATACTTTAATCCTACAGATAGTTATTCTAAAATAAACTTTTCACTAAATTATCACTAACCTGTAAATCCAGGAAGAAGAGTATCCACCACGGGATGATTTCAGTGATGCAGATCAGCTTAGAGTGGGCAATGATGGCATCTTCATGTTGGCATTTTTCAGTAAGTTATCTTGTATTGCAGACCTGCTGAGATATCTTAATTGTACTTTTTTTCCTGTGAAATATAAAAGGTAGCTGTGATAAACTGCATTTATGTACTCTAATGAATGGATTTTTCTTACCTGTACACAGATGCAAACAATTCCTGTTCCAGGTGTAGCAAATATGTTGCACTTTTTTTTTCTGTGGCATCTGTCACGGATAAGGGGACAAAGTAATATCGATAGTAAGTGTTTGGAGGCATAGCAAGGCTGCACTGTTACCTATAAATTGGGAAATTCTATTCTTGTCAAGTCTTGTCAAGTTGGACTACCAACTTGAATGAAAGTCTGGATCACAGAAATCTTGGACTTGATTTTTAAGTAAAAACAAATTGAGGGAGAGATGATGTGCCATATGAAAGTTGCTGATTTTAACATAGGGAATTAAGTAGCTGTGGGTGGATTTTTGGAACAAACTCAACCATGCTCATTTTCTGATTGAAGTAACCACTAGCGTAAAAAAATGTGCTGTCTTCAGGTAATGTCTGATTGCAGCCAGCACTCCTACAGCATTTATTTGGGTACCGTGTGTGCACACTGTGCATGTCTTATCTTGTAACTTCTGTACTGCAATGAGCAAAATTAGATTTAGCCACAAGTTATTACTGGAAAAAAAACTGCTTCTGTTTTACTTATTTCTTTCTGAGGATGTTTTTTACCTTTCTGAAGTAAATGTGTTCAGCAACCTGGATCAAAGCTTGCTGTTGGGGTTAGAGCTGTTCTTTTTAACATTCATCAGGGTGAAAGTTGATTGGTTATCCACTGAAACCTCCTTTACGTCTTTCAGCCTAGATCTCATCTTAGTTCTCTTTTCTTTTAATGTCTTTCACAGTCTCTTTATTTAACTATTACAGATGCAGGTTATAGACTTTTCACAGAAGATTTTTTTTTTTTTTTTTGCGTTGGCATACAATGCATCAGGACAATGTGATGTTTGCATCTTGGGATAAAAATACATGTGTGTACCTCATGTAGCAAATATATAAATACTTAGATAGGATAAGAAGGTGAGTTTTTTTTAGTCTGACCTCTTTGTGTAGCAGGACCATAGTAAGGGTATATGTTTTTGATGGCAAAGTGACGTATGACTTCATTTTTCTTTTGCCCTTTTTTCCCCTTTCCTGTGTGCTGCAACTTTAATTTAGATTCTGTATTGTGTGGACTCATTCTTGAGATCTGGTTGAGATCTTCATTAGCACTGCACTTGGAGATAAAGTGACTTGTTGGCTCTAATATGTTTTAAGTCCTTAAAATCGCAACTGAAAGCTGTTAGCTTGCAGCAAGGAGTACAGTGGTAGTAAAAATCCTACTGTGCAGAAATCGAAGGGTCCAGAAAGGCTCCAAGGATACTCACATGCACTTGGCCAGAACCGCTTACCCAGAGCCTTGTGTGCACCTTCAAGAATACAGATGTTTACTTGGATAAACTGGCAACTTGCTCTTCAAATAGGTGTTTAACTGAGAGTGACTGCACAGAAGCGCTGCTTTTAGATGTTGAATGGAAATACTCTGTAGATCATAATTTTTCTTGATTATTCTAAGACTGTTACTTCTGGCTTTGCTCACCTGTAAGTGAGATGCATGGAGTGTTTTCACATTACAAGATATTTGTACAAGTGTATGCTTAACTGAGATCTGTGTTGACTGTTACTGATACTGGTTACATATGGAAAAAGGTAAAGTTTACATGTTGTTTATGTTTGTAGTATGAGGAGTTCACAAAAGCTCATAGCATTTATAGACCTGCAATTAATTTTCAGTAGTGTTTCTCATGGAGATTGGAGAACTGAATGAAGAGTGAGCTTAACTTAATAAGGTTAGATTGTAAATAGTGAGTGGTGTATTCCTGTCCCTATATTAAGGAGATAAATCTCTCCATAAAGTTGATCTAGATTTAAGAGAGCAGGAATTAAAGTGAAACAACATGGATTTTTTTTTATTATTATTATTATTTTTTCCTTCAGAATGGAGTATATTTAAATGCTGCAGTTAGAGGTGGCAGATCACAGAGAACTTAGAATAAATTCCCTCACTTAGTTAAAAAGCAGAACAGTGTCAGGACCTGTCATTTAGTGAGAGAAGCATGGGAGGAATGGTTTCTTTCCAATGTGCTTCCCTACTCTCCTCCCCCGACTGTCACATACAATGTTGGTAAAAACATCTTGGGGAGGAGAGGGGCGGCGGGCTGCCTTTGTTTGCAATATAGAACAGCGAAATTAGCTTTTTCAATTTCATTTTATTGCACTGAAGTATACTAAAATAACGCTTTTGCTGATCTTACGTCCATATTGCAAGCAGCTGGTGATACGTAGCTACCATCTAGTGGTAGCTGACCAAGTTGCATAAAACTGCTGTCTTGAGGCCATCTGCTGGCCGGATCTATTTGTTTCAGGTTTTTGTCTTAGGAGTTTAGTGCAGGCAAGTTACAAACCTGTTTGCCATCTAAGTTGCAAAGTATTGTTCTGTTTAGCATCACTAAATAGAGTGAGGCAAGGTACTCTAGAGAGTAAAAGTCCTTTGTGTGAACAGGTGGACTTTTTTTTGCTTTGATGCTTGATTCAGAAACTTGGTGGGAAAATTTGGAAAACGTCCTATTTTATTTCTAATTTGTGGTAAAGTCACAGGTTATAAGAAATTAGTGTTGCTAGTGAAATCTGTGATTATGTTGGTGAATGAATTAATCTGTTCTCTAGTGGTCAGGGCTGGTGTTTGTCATTTTCTGATTTTGAGGTAAATGAATCTATTAGTCAATATATTCATTTTCCTGTGAATGTTGAAATGCAGCCAATTTTGCTATCAGACCACGTAATGTCTTCATTCTATAAGGGATTTTTGTCAGCAGTGCCTTATACAGCATGGTATAAACTTTTCAGAATGCCACTGAAAGTTGTTCATAGGGGAGTTTCAGAGTGAGTATATCTGTTTCTGTATGCGCAACAAAAAGAAGGAATTTCTTAGCTTTTTCTTTCCATTTTCAACACAGCTGTAATGGTGATAGAGCAAGTAAGTGCCATGACTTGAAGGGTCATGCTTCATCTGCCAGTAGTGGAAGTCTCTTGAGTCGGGTCAGGTTGGCTCGTCTTGGTTCCTTAAGTGAAGGAGATCTTTTGGGCAGTAGTAAAAAGCTTATATGGTTTTCTCTTCTATTTCACCTGTGGGCCCCAGAAGGAATTGCAGAGCTCATCTGGATTCTTTGAAAACATAGAAGGAAGTTTAGGGTTGTCCTCACAACCCAGGAAAAAATTAATGTTAATTTGGAGCTCACAGATGGGTCAGTAAGGAGGAAGAAGTGCAGAAGAGTGTTCAGTCATACAGCCAAAGTTGAAGTTCTTCTGTAGAGATCTGGTTTTTTCTTTTTGAACAACATCTGGGCAATTTAAACACTGTGTGCAACTCGCACCGGTAAAATCTCTTGATGTGGAGAAAAGTAAACGTACAGCCTGCGCACGTACCCGGATGCTTTATTGGAACAGGTAATAACCCTACCAAGATTTCGTAAACTAATATTCATACAGTTTTCAAGGCTAATGGATGCTTCAAACAGTCAATACAGTGCGCAGAAGCTAGGGATATGTACTTTGGGGCCTTCAGGCAGGCACAAGTGGGGAGGGAGAGTTTTGACACAAGCTCCGAGTGAGCGCAGTCTCCTGTCGCGTGGTTCCTGAGGAGTGGTGAGCAGGGTCGAAATTTCCTGTGGGAGAATTTGTCTGAATTTAGGAAACCTGACTTCTGCATATTCGTGTCAGGAATGTTGTGCAGGTTTCCCTTAGTCATGCAAGAGGAGCCGAACAGAAGTCGTTTGACTGAAATGACAAATGTTGGAAGGAAGTAAAGGAGCTGTTTTGGGAGTGCTTATTTCTGGTTATCAAAAGGGGTACTGGCTGACTTTCATACAGTCTAACTTCTTTCTTAATGTGGAAGGGATTTGACTTAGATGGTTTCTCCATGCACGCTGGAAAAAATAATTGGAGTGAAAAAGCCTCTAGTTGGGCATTAAGAAAAATTTACTGACAAGGGTAATGAAGCAGTAGAAATAAATTGCCTAGGGAAGGTTTTGAGCACTCATCACCGAGTAGCGAGGAAAGAAAAAAGTCTGTTGAAGTTGTTAGCAAATGCTTCTAGTGATCATCATCAGACCTCAGGTGAGCCTTTCAGGAAGGGGCAAAAATGTGTCCCCGTTGAAAAAAAACAGAATAAATTCTATGCAGGAATGGGAAGAATATCTTCTAGTTGTGCATGAAGATCTGGAAAGTATTATTTATTGTGGTGTGCTTAGTAAGCCTAGGCCAGGTATGAAACACTAAGCTCTTTGATATTTGCTGTATATTAAAATAATAAGTTAGTGAATGGACAAATAGGGGAATAAAGGAGTTAATGGAGCATGGTTGCATTTTGTTTATGTAGTTGCCATTATGATCTTGTCACAGGCTTGAGCCATATTTAAAAATTGGAACCAGTATAGGTCTTCAGACCAGTTTTGCTGGCTTCTTTTCGTGATACTGAATATAAACTCAAGAAGAGTCATTAACATGTAGCTGTGGAAAGCTAAGTGAAAAAAATATCAGCAAGTGAAGTGCAAGAACTACTGAGAAAAGAGCAGATTTGTTCTGCTATACTTGTCGGTACTGTTTCATCTTCTGATGTATTGCAATATGTACAACTTGGAACCTTTGCACAAGATTGCTTAATAACTGGAAAAACTAACTTTATTTACTGTAAATTGTGGGAGTAGAATGAAAGGATGTGTCCGTATTGCTTTGCAACTTAATGAGCAGTGGCAAAAAGCAAGCAGGAATTAATATCTTATTAATGACAAAGTAGAGTTTCCTACATTATCTTTGCCATGCCTCTCTAATTACTGGAAAATGAAGAATGGCAGTAGATGCAAGCTTCTTTGTCCAGACTAAGTTGAGGTATATTACTCCCATCTTCCTTGGGGTTGCTGATAAAAAAAAACCAAACAATTTTTAATTTCTAACTTTATTTTTTTAATATGAAAAATCCTATGATGACCACTGCCCCTCAGAAGAGGGCTTTGGGTAGGGAAGTAGCTGATGGATAACTTTATTTTATGTGTCAGATTCTAAGACTTTATAACATCTGGAGCATCTTGTGCTTTGTATTTTGACTGGGATTATTTTACTGGAAACTATAATGAGAAATATAATTGCTGTGGGTGCTACACTGGATATCAAGAAGACCTTTTATTAAAAAAAGACTTCTGGTCCAACCCTCCTCCTCCCCAAGATCAACTTCTTAGCTGTTTTTCACTATGAGTTTTGTTGTCATGTGGAAATAACTCTAATGATTATATTCTTTTGATGTAAATTGCATTAATACAGACTTACTTGCTCCTCCTGTTGTCACTCCAGGAACATATAAAGCCTCCAAATCTTACTTCAATCAGTTCCGCTTGTCTGTATGGTGTTAGAGTAGCAAAAGAAGAGACTGAAATCACGATGCCAGCGCAGTCAGTGCGAGTTTTGTCTAAATGTCTGGAACTTATTAGAAGAAAGAGGACAATAGCTGACTCTAAACACTCCATTTCTGGAGTAGGAAACAATTCTTGCTGTGGAGTGATTAGTCTTGCAGTGAGAGTTTAGAAGGTGAACACAGAATGTGGCTGCATGAAGAGGATGGACAAACAGTAGTTAAAAACCCTTTTTTCATTAAAACCAAGATGTGGTTGTAACAGCTTGTTAGGCTTTGTTCTTTGGGAATAGATTTATTCTTTATGGTAGCGTGGGTTAGTGTCAGACATGTTTTCTCTATGAGAATGTTATTAGAAGCTGAAGCAGGATGAAGGATGAGGTCGTCTCTTTAACTGCTGAGCAGTGATTTCAGCAGGTGGATGCAGGCAAATTGTGGAGGATTGTATTTGTGGAAGCAAGAAATGCACACAAAGACCAAGTTGTGTTTATTTAGTAGATAGAAAAGAAAGTAGATACAAGTAGGTGATATATGCTTCTTTTTGCTAGTCTGTCCACTCAGCATTGTATTTTCTTTCTCAGCTTGGTGGAGACACTTTTCTTGGCTTCTCTATGGCGATATAAGGATGAAAATTATGAACACCTCTTACTCCAGTAATGAGATGAGGCAGGAATTACACAGAAAATAACATCAGTAACTCCTAAGCAGATGCAGTGTACGCAGCAACGCTCGGTACAACTTACTTGACTGGCAGAGGATATATACATGGAAATCATGGTACATGGAAAAAGGTACAGATAGGTAGAAGAGGCTAATCTTGATGTGGAGAAAACCCATAGGAAGATAGATAAAAATCTTGTTTGTTGCAGTCTGCTTGGAAGCTGGAGATGCAATTCTGAAAGGAAAGAATGGATTTTGCAAGCAGAACAAAACAGGGAGGATGATTTTTTGGAGTAGTAAGAGGACACAGTGGGTGGGAGAGGGGCAACAGGAAAGGTTGAAAGCATATAGGTGTTATTGTTGCCAATTATAAGTTTGTTAAAATGATGCAACACCAAGGCAGTGTTGGGAGAATCTCCCTAGTATGTTGCCTAGGTTTTACAGAGGTGGAAGTAATGTTCCTCACGCTCCTGTGTGAGTTTTGATTAGGTCCTCACTGCAGAATTTTTCTAGTGTATGGTTACAGATTGAAACTTAAATAATGAGATGTTTTTTCCTTCTGTATGCATTCCAGTTTTAGTGGGGTATATGTGAACTATGCAAGTTCACAAGTTTTGTGTAGCTTGTCTCTTCTATTCCACTTGGATTGTTTGCTTATACAGATTGTTGGAGTATAATGGAAAAAAATCTATTGTGAACAACATTGCAATTTGTTGATACCTTTGCTTTCAGGAATTAGACAAACAATGTAGTGTTAAATATCCATTTAATACTCATCCAGTGACTGTAGATTCTATTTTGAATGTTCTTTAGATCAAACTGAAAGCAACTTTTTTGCATCCTTGTCTTTGGAGCCGCAGTCAAGGTCACCTTTCGTAGTTTGGATAGTGGGGAGAAAGGGAGAGAGCAGTAAGCTGTTAGCTGAGACAGGAACAGAGACACATTGAAGAACAAACTTCTGAAATCTGTTGCTCTCAAAAGTATTGTAGATTTGGAAAGCTTGCTTAAAATAAGGAAATCTGATTTTCAGAACAATATGTCTCAGCTTTCTCAAATGTAAGTGCTTTTTCTTGTGTTTAGGGTCACAGTGTTGTTAAGTAATGGAAGTGCTCTCTTCTTTTATATTCTCTGGACATACCAATTTGGATCAGCATTTATTCAAAGTTGCTTGTTGTGGCAGGTTTTCTGTGTTTGGGTTTTGTTGGGGTTTTTAATACTAGTAATTAGCATGAAAGTAAGCTCTCTCGTTGCCACCATCTGTTATCTATGGCTCTGTCCGATGCAAGATGTTTTCTCACTTGTACAAAATTAATGTGTTGGTGTAAAGTCTTCCAAAAATTCTCTTGGAACTTCTAAAGTTCATGGAATCCTACTGCAGTTTCAAAGACTAATTTTGGATTTGTGGGCAAATCATTGCATCTTGATGTGTATTGTTGGAGGAGTTGTAAAAAAAATTTTTAAATTGGGGGGGGAGGGGGGAAGGGGATTATAGGTAATTCTGCCAAACTGACTTTTATTTGAGAAAACTATTGACTGATTTTTCTGTTCTCAGGCATAAAATCCTAGCATGGTTTGGGTTGGCAGGGACCTTAGAGATCATTCAGTTCCAACCCCGCTGCCGTGGGTAGGGACACCTTCCCACTAGACCAGGCTGCTGAAAGCCCCATCCAGCCTGGCCTTGAACACTGCCAGGGAAGCGACTTCCACAACTTCTCTGGGCAACTTGTGCCAGTGTCTCATTCTGCTGTACGTGTTCAAATTTTTACTGGAGAGACAGAGGTGTTTTTTTTTCTGTGGCGATTTAATGTGAGGTTGTTCCGCAACACCACACACTCCACAC
>NW_009714237.1:43948-65370 GCF_000703405.1 Apaloderma vittatum | reverse complement strand
TAAAACATTAAGGTTTTGTGTGGAGGGGTTTTATTCCCCTCTGCCCCCCTTCTATTCCTGCTTGTCTCTTTGTTGACTTTTGTATTTACCGTGGGCTTCCCAAATGTTGTCAGGTTTTCACCATCTTGTCCTCTCCAGAGCTCCTGAGTTCTCTTCTTCCACAGGCTCCCCAGACTTTCCTGTTTGAAGGTTTTCTTGTTGGTTGCCCTCACTTGCTGCCAGATCTGGGACATCACCTAACTGAGAATTCCCACACTTTGTCCTAATGCATGCAAACTGAAGTCAGTGCAGATGATGATGTTGGTTGTTAAGTACATATGCAGATATGAAACTTTAAAGCTACTGGGAGTTGTGTAAAAGCGTTAATTAAGGTAACAGTGGCAGTTATGCTCAGCTTCCTTTTTGTTTCTTGATTTCTTAAGCTTCTATATCTTATGCTTGAATATAGATCTAAAAGAGAAGACAGTAACCAGTGAAACATCAGCTTCTCAACTTACCTTCATTTCTATACTATATTTACAGAGCAAGAGCGGATACTTTTATTCTGTTCGATCCAAACTGGATAAAGCTGAATATGCAGCCTTGATACATGCACGTATGTGTGCATATAACTATATTTTTTGGTTATGAAAGTGTAGCAAGGTTGTTTTTTTCTTTATTTTAATACAAGTTTTGTATGTTACAGTCTTTTGTTTGCATTTACCCTTCATGTCTAGTGTCATTTGGTTAGATTTCTGTTAGCAACGTAATACTTTCTTTTATGTTGGATTTTTCTCTTGTTTAAAGTAGTAGGTTCCAGCCTGTTTACCATTTGCTTTGTTATTAAGTGACTATACTGTGGGGAATGTCTGGGTTCAAAGTCAATCTCTGAAAGCCTGAATTACCAGAAGGGAATTACTGACTGTGTAAGCATGTCCTTATTAGTTTAAAAGTGAAATTGATGTTAAGTCTGTTTGCTGACCTATACAGATTAACAGAAGCTACTGTTTCTTTTATTTTCTAGTGGCATTTATTTTCAACTGGATTGGATTTTGTTTATCCTTCTGTATAACAAATACCATAGCTGGAAGGTATGGTGCAATCTGTGGATTTGGTCTGTCCCTGATCAAATGGATTCTCATTGTACGGGTATGTTTCTTCATTCACACTGTACAGATTCTGCAGAACCAAACCGTAACAATTTGTTCAAGGACATATAATGGACATAAAAATCAGCTTAACAGAATGCCTAGAATTTTCTGTAACTTCCACTTCAGCAGAGAATTTACTTGCTGTATATTCATATGTGCTTACTAATGATGAAACTTAAGCTATTTTTATCTGACATAGCATTTTATGTTCATCCTTCCACTAAAATAAATGCAGAATGACTCATTCTTTACAGAAGTATTTAAAATCATGCAGAAGTGGATCAAGTACCTAAAATCTCACTGGTATTATAGTGTCCTATATGCAGGATTTATAAATGGCTCAACTTGTTGGTGGGGGTTGTGGATCAGAAAACATTTCTTCCTTGAATCTGATTTTTTTGTTTCCTGTAAGATAGACATACTGACTCAAGTAAAAATTGAATATGAAGTTAGTCACCTTTTTACCATCTTAGATGCTCAATTTCTTGATGTTTTTGCTGCAAGACTAGATACTTTCCCGAAGGGAATGTTAACCAAATGGAAGTTACTTAGCTTACTCAGTGGATGCTAGGTGAAATGTAATGATTCTTTCTGAACTTGAATTCTACATGTCTGTGAGATGTAACATTTAAAATCTCATCTTCTCTAATGAAGAAAGAGATCTTGGATAACTCAGCTATCTTTTATGCCTTGCCAACTCTGAATTTTTTTTATAACTTTTTTTTTGTTGTTTTCCTGTTTGTGCTAGTAACTTTTTAACTTGATTTGTTATTAGCATGAGAGTACCAGGGTTGTAGAGAGAAGAGAATGTGTGGTCCTTCGTGGACATCCTTCTTAGAGCTGAGGGTGATTCTGTGGGGCTTCCAGGGCAGGGGAATGCTACTGGACCAGATGTGATTCTCGTATATTTAGTTGGAATTCAGGATTTGGAATGGAATTTATCTTAAAGGAGGGAGGAGACGTGAGTTTTTCAACTATGCATTCATTAGGGATATTTCCAGCTTCCCTTGAGGCATGCTAAACAGAGGGCAGAACTTGCTTCTTGTGTTATTTTTACTATTTCTGTCTGCCTGAAAATGTGCTCATAACAAACATAAAATTAACATATGCTAAAATTCCTTGAAGAGTTACTGTGTTCCAGACTATAATTCAATTCTTGTATATAATGGGTTGCTAATTCTAAAGTACTAGAGCTGACCTATTTCAGACCTCTGGGCTGGCTTTCTTTCGTAGTGAAGATTATCATCTTTCGGTGTTGTCTCCCTTTCTAGAGACAACAGCAGAAAGCTCATAAGGTGTAATCTGACAGTTTGGTTTGATGGTGACACACAAGCACCCGTGTGTGCCCTGAGTCGTTCTGTGCCTTTGTTTCAAGCTCCTCTGAAGGCTTGTGTTGCCCTTTCTCACTCAGGATCAGTAGTAGAAAACTTTGTGGTGTCGGAACAGTCCCAAGTTTGCACGTGCTCCCTCTGTATCAGTTTTTTACGGGGAGGGCGGGGAGCAGAGAGGTAGAACAAAAGCCCAGTTTTGCTGTTGGGGAAATTCTTCAGCCATGGCTGCTCCTGCCTAAAGTAAGTTTGAGTGTAGTGCACATAGGCCAGTATATGATTGCTGATTTTTAATAAATCTGCTTTCCAGTTAAGTGAAAATTTAAAGTGAGTGTATTGGGGTATATGTTTAAAGAATTGGAAATACTGACTATCAAGTGAGATAGGATTAATAATGTTGTCAACTTCCTGGGAATTGAGTGTTTGGTATTTTAATGAAGTGTCAAAATATGAAATGCTTACTCTGCCAAATCGTAGCAGTGCTAGTATTTATAGAGGGATAATGTAGGTACCAAGACTTCGATTCAATTTAGCAATCCTGTCTCTTGATACTTTTTTTCTTGGATTGCCCATAGAAATGAATACAGTACAAGATTAAACCTTTCAAGAATTCACGTGATCTGGCATTATTCTGGAGAAAATGTGGATCTCGGTGTACAGTTACTTGAAGAAGAAAACAACCATATCTAGAGTTCTTTAAACATCTTGGATTTTTATCTGGTTGCATATGTGGCCCAGTATCTCTTTCTTTTTTTTCTTTTTTTTTTTTTTCTTTGGGAGTAAACCAAATTACGGGATTCCTTGGTTGATACTACTGAAATGTCCCATAAATGGGAAGTGCTGTGGCTGGTTGCAGCAAACCTACTGAGTGATATCAGCAGGGGAAGTGTACGAAAAGTGTGCGGAGCTACTAAACAGATTATTTTATTCCTCCTGGCAACTTTCCACACATCTCCCCACTGCGACTTCTTCTGTGAGTTTCGGAGACTCTGGCTTGGCCTTTTTATCAGTGAAGCGTGCCCGTCTGGAGTCTGGTAAAGGCCCAGATACCTGTCTCCAAGCCCATCGCGCCCTGCCCTCCAGCTGCCTCCCACATCACAGGGAGGACAAAACTGCCTGCCATGGTCACTAACAGGAACAGCTGAAATGCCACTTCAAGGTTCATTTAGTTGCGTTCAGCTCACTGCTGGGAACTGAATGCTGGTTTGGAAGTGAAAAGACTTTAATGAGTTGGGGGTCTTTATGGGGCCGGTATTCTCGGCAGCGATTAACAGTAGGGGGTATACAGAAGGTCAAAAGCTCTTCTTTCGAGGGGTCAGCAGAACATCCCTGTCTGATAAGATTAAACTAATGTGGCTTTTGGTGTTAATATCTAAAGCAGCAGGCTGCTGTAATGTGTTTGGGATGGCAGGCATTGGGAGGGGGAAAGTAAAATCGGCAAGTGCTGATTCATTATAATAGAAAATATCAGATTGTTCTGGCAAGTAATACAGAGGTGTTGTTTTATTGTGTTTTGGGGTTTTTTTGCGTGCACACAAAGGTCTATTTTTAGAGGTTTTAAAATAGCTGACACTGGAAGTATTATTTGTAAATTAAGCTACTGTACAAATACCAGTTTTGCGTTTTAATTTAAGCAAACTATATTCAACTTCTTTTTTCTTCTGTGCTTTCTGTGTTCACATAGTGCATTAAATGTGTCCTAGTAATCCTGCAGCTAACCTTTCTTATGAATTTCAGTTTTCAGATTACTTTACTGGATATTTCAATGGACAGTACTGGCTTTGGTGGATATTTCTTGTACTTGGTAAGTGGCAATTGTAAACATTTCCGTTTTGATGGGGAAGTACTTCAGGATGAATTATGTCATTGTAAGTAAGAGTTCTGTAACATGATTAGCTATGTGTTTTTCTTTAGCTGCTGATAGTTTTGTGTGTTGTTTTTATTACCATAGTATTCATGAGGCTATTGGTTACAATAGTGGTGTTATTGTGTGAGGTGCAGACTATTCAAATAACATGCGGCTCAAAAAGTTTAGTTCTAGTTATGTACATACCTGAAACTTGTAATTTTTGCTTTTTAAGCTACTTCTACTCATCCAGGGGAGCGGAACTATGTAATGAAACTTGTTTTTACGTAGAGAACATACTGTAAAATGAATGATACCTAGTGTTTACATGCATAAACTTGCATATCGAGTATTAAATTCTAGGAAATGTGACTGATGCTAGAAAGGTAGAGCCTGCTGTCTGGTACAGAGGTCACAAAGTCCTTTGAAATGCTTACAGCGCTGGTAGTTTCTCAGTCGGACGAGAGAATGGCTTCATGCTTTCTGATCACAGTGCTCCTGGGATGTCAGAGTTCTCCTAAGAGGTGTCTCTGCCTGCGTTCAAAGTCTTATACACATCCAATTCTCTTCTTCTGTATTTTTTTTTAATTAGGATATACCAAAACTCAACCACTATGCCTTTTTTTCCTGTGCTGTGGATTTTGTAATTTAAATATGAAATTTGAAATTATTTTCTTTTACAGAAGGGAATGCTGCTACCCTTTTTATTTTCTAGCTCTGGAAGTAAAAGTAAAGTGTTGCTGATTCAGTAGGTGGCACTCTTCCCTTTGAGTCAATTGACTCGAATGACTAGCAGCAAAGCTTAGGATGAAAGGATGAGTAAATTAAAAACAAAACCAAAAAACCCAAACACCCAGCACTGAGATCCTGACTGTTTGTGACTTGCTAATTTATCTAACAAGAAATGCCAGAAATCTTATGCGATGTTACCCAAAACTTTCTCTAACTGCTGTTTAGTAAAAATTGAGGGCATTCATCAGACTTCTTAATGGTCAGCTTGTTCTGCTATTACCTTGGTTGCTTGAGAGATACAGAAACTGCAAATGTTTAACACATCATAGCACCAGTTCCTGGAATGCTTTTACACTCCGAGGTGACTGCATTTAAGTAGCAAGTGAAATGACTCTTTAATGGTACACACATGTCCAGATAAACCTTCAACTGAAACAAACACTTGTAGTGCCTGAAATTGGGATTTGACAACGTTTTCACTTGGCAGTTCCTCCCAGAGTGTCTGTGGAGAAGGCTGCGTATCAAGTCTCACCAGGACAGAGTAGAGGTCTAAGGAGGTTGTCCTCTCCCTCTACTCTGCCCTGGTGAGACCACACCTGGAATACTGTGACCCGTTTCGGGCTCCCCAATTCAAGAGAGACAGGGACCTGCTGGAGAGAGTCCAACGAAGAGCTACAAGGATGATTAAGGGACTTGAACATCTCTCCTGTGAAGAGAGACTGGGAGAACTGGGGCTGTTTAGCCTTGAAAGGAGACGGGATCTTATTAACGTATATAAATATCTGAGGGATGGCTGTCAAGAGGAAGGGGCCAGTCTCTTTTCAGTGGTGCCCAGTAATAGGACAAGGAATAATGGGTATAGGCTAGAACACAGGAAATTCCACCTCAACACAAGGAGAAACTTTTTCACTGTGAGGGTGACAGAGCACTGGCACAGGCTGCCCAGAGAGGTTGTGGAGTCTCCTTCTCTGGAGACTTTCAAAACCCGCCTGGATGCGTTTCTGTGTGGCTGCCCTAGGGGATCCTGCTCTGGCAGGGGGTTGGATGAGATGATCTCTGGAGGTCCCTTCCAACCCCGAACATTCTATGATTCTATAATATGCAATTTCTCTTTTACCTAGTCTTTCCCAGTACTTGCTCAGAAATTAGCTCACGTAGATTTAGGAAAGACCGATCTTCAGCCTTAACCGTTGAAGGATATTTTTTACTTTTTTTTTTTTCTTTAACTCACAAAGCTTATAATATACCTTGCGACAAAAGGTACTGTGAGGCAGGCAGTATGCATTCAGCAGTCAGCGTTCCCTCGTCGTCTGAATGTCTTGCATGAAGTAGGCCAACAGTGTTTTAAACTGATAAAAGTGGATATACTGGAATTGCTAGAACACCATAGAAAGATTTAACCCAGCAGAGCTACTTAGCAGAATACGAAAGAGTATTACCAAGTCATGGGAGCTCTGCGAACCAGATCTATATTTCATTGCTTTGGGTAGCTTTCTCCGTAGAGCATGCAAAGTAGTATGTCCTGCATCTCTTTAGAAATGAATGAACTGAGTGGGATTTCTTTTTTTTTTTTTTTTCGGGGTAGTCTTTTGCCATACTTGAGACCACCTATTGCCATCTTCTCCTCTCTTCTGGCGTTCACCTATCTTGTTTCTGCTCCTATTCCTTCTTTCAACGTCTGGAAAAATCTACTCATGCTTCACGGAAAAGTGAAGTGGTCTCCTTCCAAGGAGCTGTCATGTACAGTGAACAAATTGGCGAAAGAGACAATTCTATTATTTAAATGTAAATGTTATCCAGTGTTTCTTTTTTGAGGAACACAATGGAAAGTGTTGTGTGTTTTTTCTTCCCTAAACAGAGAAGTATAAAATACGGGTTGAACTTGGACTGATTTTCCAACATGTGTAATGCAGAAAATATGCTTTCAGACACCTTAAGAGCTGCCTGCCCACCTTTTGCTGTTTCAGCTGCTTTTCAGTTAAACATGGGACTATCTCTGGTAACATCTGGGTAGCAGCTTTTGTAGTAGACTTTTGATCCAGATCTTAGTGCTTCCTTCTCTGTGCAGAATTCACCTTAATCACAGAAGCATGTCTGGCTTAGGTCAAAGTTCCAGTGGTTAGCAGAGCATTCTTTTTGTTTGGGGTTGTTTGTGTTTGTGTCCTAATGAGGCTCTAGTTTTTAAAAAAGCAAAAAGAAAGTAAATACAATATAAATTTACGAGTAAAAAGCATTTTAAAGAAGCACTGAGCATAGGAAATAAAAATCAGTCTCAGCCTGGAGGGCAGGAAGACAAAGTGCATCACACAGCAAAATATCAATGTAATCGTAGCAGTTGTTTATTGGGATGTAAGATGGTGAAAAGGGTGAAATCCTCTGCTAGTCAAGCTTCAATTTAGATTTTCATTAGAACTGTTGGAATCTTAATGTATGTGTGTGTATGTATATACACATCAGCGTATATCTTCAGAGTACCTGTGTGTTCATTAAATGAGGAGAATTGCTCTCAAGGCTCACGTTTCTTGCCACTGACGTCAGATTTTGACGACCCCACACCTCTTTGGGGAGTTTGTTTTATTTATGTTGAATTCTTCCTGATCAAACAAATGAATGGATTCATCTGTTTAAGTTTTACTTAGTGGAGGAAAATGAACCAAAAAGCTTTGTCCACTCTGCAGCAATGTGTTTTTCTGGGTTGGTTTGTTCAGATGTCCAGCGAATTTCTGAACTGATAAAATGATGTTGACAACATCATGGTAGTAATTTCCATTCTTGCAGCTCTAACTTCTGTGTGGCTGTTCTGTATCTCTTGTTCCTTGGATTGAATGCAGTTATATTTCAATACTTAAAAATAATTTGAACTGTCGTTGACCAAAAAAGATGTAATAGTAACACACTGAGTAATATTCTTTAAATCATCTGTTGTTCCTCCTCCCCTTAGACAGGTGCATTTTCCTGGAAGTTTAAATCTCAAGCTGTAATCTACTATAATTTATTATTGGTTTGTTGGTTCGTTAGAGCAATCTGTACTCTGTTCCTTTTTTGTTTGGTTGGTTGAGTTTTTTCCTTTTTTGGTTTACAATACGTTTATTGTACACCTTTCTAAAGGTACCTTTTGTGGTTCAAGTAGTCTTCTAACACACTGAGAATATTTAGCATGTATCCTTTTTTTTTTAACTTCATTTTAGGTTCTTTTATGCAGTCTTTTTTGCAGATGATACCTGAACCCAGAATGAGTGCAAAATTTTCAAAAGCCTTCCATAAGGCTGTATTCTAATATCACAAGATAAAAGCTTGATGAATGTGTGAATGATGCCTAAAGACCTCACTGTGCTTCATCTAAGCTAGTTTAAAAAAAAAAAAAAAGATAATTATGTCTGATAGCCTGTGCTTAGGTTGGTGTACTTCATTTTGTGCATTTTCTACACTTTTAGGACTCCTCCTGTTCTTTCGAGGGTTTGTTAATTATCTTAAAGTCAGAAATATGTCTGAAAGCATGGCAGCTGCTCACAGAACAAGATTTTTTTTCTTGTACTGAAGGTAAGCAATTTTTAATGATAAGATTGTTTCTTCCAGGAAAATGGAGAAGAATTAAATACTTGTTTTAAAAGTAAATAATCAAACTTCTGTCACAAAACAGAAGTCACATGATTTTTGAACATCTGTTGTGAATGATGTATATTTATTCTGCATGGACTTGGAAATATGTGAAGTTTCTCGAAGGCGTGAAATTTGAAAGTAAAGAATGCATCTGTGCTGCCCCTCGTCTTGTTTGGGACCTGCATCCAGTAACAAAACCAAAGCGGAACCTGTTGTTTTTCCTAAGTGAGAAACACTATCTGCTTCCCATCAGGATACTGTCCTTTGTGTTGGAAAACTGGTTTTAGTAGTCGACCTGTCCTCAGCAAGTTAGGAAGGGCTAATCTGCCTGCATATTAAATCTGATTGACGTGGGCCTGAACCTGCAAACAATAGATGAGCATTGTCTCTCTTTACATGACAGGATTAAGACAGTCATGTGCAAGTATGATTATTGTGTATGCAACAATGTGCTTTATATATCCTTCAGGTAGCTGACTAATCAGTCTGGCACATACCCACTTGTTTTTTTGTCCCTTAATACTTTTTATCCGTTAGGTGGGTCTATTGGACTTCACTATGGAACTTTAAATGTTTCTGGTTTTGTTCAGTTTTCTTTATTTAAACTGCATGAAAAGATAAAATTAAGCCTAAAAATGCATACCGTACCATTTTTATTACTCTGCAGTCTACTTAAAATGCTTAAATACTCTGTTTTGATTTAACTGAGAAGCTATGTTTACCATAACAGAGCAAGTTTTTATACCTTTTCCTCAAGATTGGTCATGGGATCAGTATGGAGTAACCAGCAACATTGTTATTGAAGCGGGGAAAAAAACAGACAGTATTTGCCTAGGGAAAATGGTTTCTGTTATGTAAGACAATGATATACATTTAAAGACAGCTAGTGATAAATATCTGTGCTATACTACATACTTCTTGATCATGGAGGAAATCGATTAATGCAAATGTATTTCATTTTTATATGCCATTTTGTCAAAATTATGTGGTAAGGTAAAGTTAAAACTAAGGCATGGTATTGCCTTTTTAGTAACCAGCCTAAGTTGGCATCTACACAGCAGCATTTCCTTTTTACAACAGCTCTGTATTGCTCCTGCTTGTCCCGAATCGCAATCACTGCGATGAACTGAAGTACAGCTCTTTCTTTATCTCCAGACTGCGTCGAACAGACATTCCTTTCCTATGCCGGTGTGAAATTGCCGGATGATCTGTAACCCTCAGAGTCAATAGGATAGAAGACTACTAAATCAAGAAGACAAATTAGTGAAGATACAGCTTCAAAAATGAATGACGGAATGGTTTATGCTCAAATACCAGTTTTGATCATTCTAGTAAATATTTATAACTGCTGCCTTTTGTTTTAGCACATTTGTATATGTGCTTATTAAAAAGATAGTACTGAAGTAAGGACACGCCATCTGTTAGTATAGATTAGGTACAGAGTCGGTTATTCTGTGTTTGTTGTATCTGAAAGATCCAAGTGGTATCTTGTTTCACAGCGTGTATGTACCACTGACTTGTTGATCTGAACTTTAGAGTCCAATGAAATGCATTAAATGATTCAGATTAACCAGTTCAGACAGTTTTTTTTATATGATATAGATTCATCTAATGATTGTGTAGAACATTTTTAAGTTTACTAAACCCCAGAGTTCCTTGTCATCATGAGCTTGTACTCGCCAATATTTTATCAAATTCGAACCAATATACTGGTTTGCTAAAATATGATGCTCCACCTTGAGTCTCATGTAAATAACTGCATAAATGACTGTTTGAATTGCTTCTTAGGAAATAAGTCAAATTATATTTTGTAACAGCATATTCTCTAAATTTTGTTTAATCTTAGAGCTACATACGTATTTTTTTTGTTAATTGGCTATTAAGGGTATAGTTACTATTAGATATCATTTTGGAGGTAAAGGCATTGAATTGTTTCTCTCATCCTACCTTTCCTCATGTGAATTGTTATTAACAGGTTTGGGTTTGGGCCTGAAAGATGTTATTCACAGGCATGACCCTATTAAAAGACAGGGTTTGGTCGTGTTAGCAGGGATGGACAGTCCTGGGTTCTGCAGTTGGATCCTCTTAGGTGCACCTTTGTTCCTGAAACAGAGTATTGCAAATGTATTCTCTGGGTTACAACGCTGGCTCTGTTCAAGAAGTCTTGAGTTCATTATAAATACAACAGCCACCCTGAGGGCTTCTCAGACACAAATTTCCTATAGCTGTCTTACAGTGCTTGATTAGAATAAATACTTTTGCCATTTCCTAAGAATGAACTAATTGGAATGTAAGGCAATTTTTGGAAATAATCTTATGAAGGAAGAAGATAAATAAATCTTACTTTTAAAGCTCTGAAAGTAAAAAATGTGTGTTGCACCTCTCCCAGTATTCATTCACAGTATACCATTACTTACTTATAAATATAATTTCTTTAAGGAGTACTGTCTACTGTTCATGCATGTGTGGTTTCCTTTGAAGTTTGTGAAATTTATGCTTCTCCTTAAGTAGGAGAAAATACATCTCTCAGTCCTTTGTACAACTGGAATCTCAGTTGCAGAAATAAATAGGTTGTTGGTTGCACCTTTGAGGAAAAAAACCCCCACGAATACTTTCCTCCAGTTTTTCTTTTTATATTAAAATTCTACCTTTTTATTACTAACATTAAAAACAGTGAGTTTTATGTTGTTTTAAGCTAGTGCTGTATTCAGTTTTGTATCTATAAAGAATGTTTAAAATATACATATGTAAACTGGTCATATTCATTTTCTTAATCTTTCAGAGATACTGAAAGTAACTAAAAACTTTAGGGGCACCTCCACTTCCCAGCTTTTTATGGAAAGAATAAAATCAAGTATTATGTTCAGCGTCTGATTGGGATTTCCTTCTAAACTTACCTGTTTCTGTGTTCTTTTGCATTCATTGTCCATACGAAAAAGGAGTGGATAATAAAACATTGCTTTGTTTTGCTAATTAAGATGTAATGCTTATTTGGTTTTTTTTTCCGTACTTCCCATTGACAAATGCAAGCTGCAGTATTTGTGTCAACGATTACTTGGCAGAATAGGTACGAACCAATCCTCTCCACTCTTCTTCTTTTCATCTCATGTTCTATGGCAACAAACTGAACTCGTTTAAAGGAATATCCTAATACAACTATGCAAAACATACGGTATCGATTTTTTTTTTCTGTATTTACCAATGTCAGCTAGTGCTCTATTCCAACTGTATATCTATTTTTCCAAGTCAAGTAGCAGTCTTCTGATTGAATTATTTCTGTTTGCTCCAGTGGATTTTACGAGAAGCTTTGTATGGATACTTGGTTTTGTTGTAGCATTGTTCTTTGGATTTGGGTTTTGTTGTTTGTTGGGTTTTCTTTCTTGACTAGCTTGGAAAAATTCTCATTTGGACAGAAAGAATACGTAGGGTTAAAAATGTACACGTTATCTAATCCTTTATAGTTGATGCAGCAGTTTGGTAGCCTGAAATCTCATCAGCAGGAGGAAGGGAATTGGGACACTGTTTTCAAAGACTCTGCAATCTGTTCCAGATGTGTCAATGCTGCATATTTTCCTTGCTATTTCCTGTGCGCTTGGTTAGGAGCAGCTGGCTCTGTGGTTTAGAGACACCTGGCCAGCTTTGCTTTGTGTCTTATCCGGGGGGAGGGTGGGAGGGGGGTGGGAAGGGAGTTCCAGTATCCCAACAAAGTTGACTGTAAACATACTGATTGTATGAATGCAAATAAGGCTTTGAAGTTTGGGGCAAAAACAGCTGGGGGAAGGGAGGCCAGGGAGGGAAAATTCCATTTTATCTGAGCAACCGGCATGAACGGGATTTCTTTAGTTTTGTTGTCTACTTTTATTGATGTAGATGCCACGAGAGGATGGACATCTTGAATATGATTCAAGTAGCCTGTGTCCTTATTAATGCACTTCTGAAATGATCCATCTCTCACACTTCCAGTCCTTTTGCCGGGCAGAGGTTGTCTCCGGGCTTTCACTCGGCTGGCTCAGCTCTCACTCTGTCCTCGTCCTGCAACATCTTGTAACCTGGTTTCAACACCCCCACTCTTTCTGGATCTGCTTTTTTCCATTTGAACAGTGACAACAGTTGAGGGAAAGTGGTTCTATTAATGTGCCATCCAAAATCAGAAAGCTTTTAATCTCTGCCACAGTTTTGAGAATGTTTTCCTTTAACACTCTGCATTAGTCCCTTATGTATGGTTGCTTGCATTGTTCACTTGAACAAAAAGTTCATCTTGTGAAGTTACTGTTGCTTCCTGGACTTTTGAAGAGGAGGTGAAGAACTGCTGGTATGGAAATAGATACATCTCCATCAGAAAAAAGATAATTTCTAATAATGATAAAATGTGATTAACAGATGTCCTCAGCTACCCAGAAGCAGTGGAATCTAGTTTATTGTTTGTCCTGTGTATGTTGTTCTTCTCCACCATCCTAAGATCATTTTCCTGTTCCTTTATACTTACAGTTTTCTTACACTTTTACCATCTGTATCTTCCCTACTTGGCATACCCTTTCCACTTCCATATCCTCTTTCTTTGTGCACTTGTTATGCACCTTACAAGAACAGGCAAAAGGCTGCCCTACTGCATGTTGTCTGTGGTTAATAAATAAATAAATAACTCTCTGAGCAACTTCAAACATTTTTTTCCTTTTTTTTTTAAACTGCAATGATGCTTTATATTTTCATATGTCCGTATTTTACAGGTAAGCCAACTTTATAAAATCAGTGGCTATCGGACAACTGAAAAAGCTTAAAATGTGTGATTATGCCGTATGCCTGTTGGAAGTATTGCACATGCAAGTGGAATTTTTCTTTAGCTCCTGAAGTGTCTGCATGATCAACTCTAAATGTTTTTCTCATTTATAATTGGGTGGGTTTTTTCCTAGTCAGCTTTCTTGGATTTTTGTCTGTAGTGTGTTTTCTACGTAAGGAAACTTCCATGCAGTGAGGCTTAAAGGTGTTGCAAACTGCATCAGCCCTCCAGCTATTGTTCTTCTGCGTGTGTGTGTGTGTGTATGTGTGTAAAACAGGAACATATATATTCAGAAAAGTTTAAAATGTTTTATTGTTTTTTACTGAGGGATGCTTACAGTTATCCCCATGTTTTTACATCTTCACTTATTTTTTCGTGTGGTCGAAGAAACACTGTGTTTGTGGGGGCATCCTTTGTGTAATACGAGAAGTTGTTCATTGATTCTTCGTTACACATGGCTGCACAGATGCCCATCTTTCTCACTTTTCTGGGTTGGTGTAGTACCGTGACTTGCAAATGTCCGGTTTCACATGGAGCAGGCTGCTGATGATACAAATTGATCAAAATTGATGATACAAATTTGATCAGTAAAATAACTATAAAGCAAATTTCACTCGCGTATGTTTGTTAATGGATTCTTGCTGATTAATACAGTTGCAGTAGCATTGCTGATAAGTCTACTTCTGCCGCTGCTGTACATAGCTGGTGAGAGCTCGCTCCTCGAGTTTGAAGTTTTAGGTGTACTTTTTCCATTAGTGACCGGGTGTTTGAGCAAAGCTTGGAGGTCTTGCTGGTGGAAGTGTGGCTGGAATAAAGCCACTGCTAATTGTCCTGTAATTGGTAGCATGAGCACCTGCGGGACCATTGCCTAGCTCTTTTTTGAGTCTCTTACTGACTTCTAATTAATGAAGTGACAATACCTCTTTCAACTTTCTTAGAAAGTGTTTACATGGATTTATGTCTTAAAGTATGATGAGTTGGTTTTGATGCATCAAATTTACTTCTGTACCTCTCAGAAGAAGGAACTTCTGAAGATATTCTTATCACTTCTCTGCATGCACAGAACAACAAAAATATTTTTTGCAGATTAAATTGATAAGCCAAATGCTACTATTTCTACCTGAAATGTGAATCAGATCCCACTTAAAAGCTGTTACTCTGAGGATAGTTTGACACTGTTGATAAGCAAAACCAGGAATTTCTATCATAAATAAATATCTACAGTCAGCTGTAGTGTTACTGTACTTTGGATTCTCAAGTGCTGTCATTTTTTTCCTAAGGAGTCAGAAGTTTAGGGTTGTTGCTTTTTGTAGGGAGCTCGCAACACTTATTCCAGTTCTGCGAGTTGTTCGTAACATGGACATATGTTAACTACAAGGAACACTGACAGCATAATCTTGTGGTTAAAAAAATTTGAAAATGTATGCATTCAGGAGACTTAATTGTTTCTGAATTCCGACTGAAAGCTGATGTGATGTGTTGGACTCGACAGGTTATATATTGCCTGACTTGGGTCTTGGCCTGATTCCTCTTCCGTAAGGATCTCAGAATCACAGAATTGTTGAGGCTGGAAAAGAACTCAGACCATCAAGTCCAGCCTATGATCCAACACCACCACATCGGCCAGACCACGGCACTAAGTGCCACATCCAGCCTCTCCTTAAACACCTCCAGGGACGATGACTCCACCACTTCCCTGGGCAGTGCATCCCAGTGCCTGAGCACCCTCTCCGTGAGGAAGGGCTTCCTGAGATCCAACCTAAACCTCCCCTGACGCAGTTTCAGGCCGTGTCCTCTGTCCTGTCACTGGTTGCCCGGGAGAAGAGCCCAACCCCACCTGACTACAGCTTGGCGAGGATGGTGAGTTCTGTGGTGCGATGTGCTCTGGGTACGTCACATACTCAAGCTGAAGTTGCTGTGTATTAAGCTGAGATTCGCTGTGAAGGGAGGAGAAACAAGGGAAGGAGGAGCGCTTGAACCTCTAACTCTGGGTCTGCAGCATCTGATGTAGCAGGTGCTTCTGGCAAGATGGTGGGAGTGCATCTGAGCGCAGTCCTCACCACTTTCCACCCTGGCTAAGCAGCCACGTTGTGTACCCATGTAACCTGTGGAAATGGCCCTTAGGTTTTCTTTCCTTGGTGGAGACAACTGGAGTAACAAACTCTTCTGTATTTGGACAGAGAGAAGGAGGTCCCAGCTGGCTGCCCACAAAGGCACTTGGCCAGTCGTTGTTAGCCTACCTGGCCCCATGGGATACCTCTGGCTGTTTCCTTGCTGTGCCGACAGGGATGCACTCTGCAGCCCTCTCTTTGATCATATGGTCTGCGTGGCACATGCAGCTGCCTCGGCTCTTGCAAAACCGAGGTTTGCGTTAAGGGAAGAAATCAGCGTTGGCAACTTTGTATTTTCTCACAAATCTGGTGATGCTGGGCAGCTTTCTGACCATTTCACTTAACGTGGTAGCTACACAAAGTTCAGTTTAGGGTGGAAAAAGCTATGTCCGTTCCTAGCGTGTGTTTTTAAAATCTCCTAGGTGGATGCGATGCATTCATGAACACTTGCTCCCGATCGAGGATGGACCTCTCTATAACTACCTGGTCCAAAAATGTCACTATGATTTGTGACGGGCTTCTTCGGAGTTACCGTTCCACTCATAATTTAAGAGAAAATGCTACTTACTAGAAATGTGACCTATCCAGTAACAGTTGTAGCAGGAACACTAATAGCTGTAGTACGGAACACTAAAAGTTCTTACTAGTAGCGTCTAATATAATACATATTTCAGTGTATGAAAAATTTCAAGTACTGTGTCAAATGCTTCCTGTTAAAGAGGTTTTTCTACTCAATTCTAACTTTGATTTTTACATTTAATTTGTATAGAGGTGGTTTTCCTTGTTTTTTTTCTTTCTTTGGGGGATGTGGACAGCTGAAGAGTGAATGTTGCAGTTCTCAAAGGTCAAGTCTCTAATTTTAATTTGGTTGTTGTCAGAGGGTCACGCTTCTTTGAACTGTGAATATGAAAGTTACTTAGGGAGGTTTCAAGAGCAATGAATTATCAAGAATTTAAAAATCAAATTGATCAAGAAAGCATACCAAAGAAATAAAGCAAAAACTCCCTTCCCCACCAAACCCCAAAATTTAAAAAATCAGTCTTTCAGATTTTCTATTTTCATCATGTCTAGTCATGCAAAAGTAACTTCAGTTCTGTAAAGTCTTGCTTTGCAAGTCATCAGCATTTACAAAAGCTCAGCAGAAGATAGTGTTCTTCCAATTGTGTCTTTACAATTGAATTTGTATTTAGAGTCTTCCCACCATTATTTTGCAAGTTAAGGAAGATATCTCTGTTATGATAATAAATAACATAAAGTTGTGTACATTTGTCATTTTCAGAGAAATGTCTTCACTAAGGATTGAGGTTTTTACATCCATGATTGGACTCTTCAACAGGATGTTATGAAATGAGCACAGTGTTTAAGACTGGTTATATATGTTGACTGTGACAAGTAAGCGTCATGCAAGACGTGTAATTCTTGCCTACCTCAAATCTCTTGAGGATGTGTAGTGCAGGAAGATCCTTCAGCTTTGTCGATTCTGTAGTATAGAAATGAATAGTTTGGGGACATGGGAAGATATGTTGTTCTTCATTTGCTTTTTGCTTTCAAAAAATAGTTAGTGAGGTTTGCTTTTGTTTGACTTTGGAAGTTTCATCAGACCATTTATTACTTCTGCATCCCAGCCCTAAACTGTAAATTGCAGTGTTAATTATGATTTTTTTCAACCTTTATTTCTTTGGATTTTTTTCTGTTCTTTTTTTTTGAGGCCTGTGCTAACGCTTGTGCAGTGTTTTAGCACAGTCCTGCTCCCCATCTTTTTTAGAGCTTCTAATTATACAGCATCTGTGCTGCAAAAGTGATTAAACAGCTAGTCTGTGTGATTTAATCCAGATTTGGGGTTTATGTAATGCATAAAATGCAATCCAGTAGTATTTGTGCTCCTAATTAGTACGGAATTGTTTTGCCCTT
Source organism: Apaloderma vittatum (assembly GCF_000703405.1). Taxonomy (NCBI): domain Eukaryota; kingdom Metazoa; phylum Chordata; class Aves; order Trogoniformes; family Trogonidae; genus Apaloderma; species Apaloderma vittatum. The sequence goes on along the minus strand of NW_009714237.1, from coordinate 47,935 downwards.
CGAATGAGACGTACCATACGGTTAACTCTCAGCTATCCAGAGGCAGTTTATCGCAGCGAGTGCCACGGCCAGACACCTGCATTGCTCATCGGTTTCATCACAGCAGCCATACTGCTATGAGCCTTGATTTAAGTTTTGGATTTGGAAAACTTGTCACGGCCTCCCCATGTCCTAGATCCTAAGCTGGTAAGTGCTTTGCAACTGAGCTAGATGCGTGCAGAGCTGTCTTCAGTTTCCTGGGCTGTGTCTCTCGTATCTGGGCTGCTGGGAAATATCATGCAGATTTTTTGATACGGACACCGTTTGGGTCTAACATGTCTGGTTTCAACTCAGGTGAAACAAATTTGATCAGGCTCAAGCATCTGCCTTTTGGGTCATTCTGAGTGTCGGCATCGTGCTTTTCAGCACACTTTGAGTATCCATATTGTCTAGATGTTTTTATGAGACAGCAAGAAGTGAGTATCAGGCTGATGTATATAACATAGATCGCATGAGGACCGTTTGAAGGAGTTAGGTCTGTTTAGTTTGAGGAAGAGGAGGCTGAGGGGAGACCTCATCACTCTCTACAACTACCTGAAAGGACATTGTGGAGAGGTTGGTGCTGGTCTCTTTTCTTGGGTAATTAGTGACAGAACTAGAGGGAATGGCTTCAAGATGAAACAAGGTAGATTTAGACTAGACACTAGGAAGAAGTTCTTCACGGAAAGAGTTGTGGGATATTGGAACAGGCTGCCCAGGGACGTGGTGGAGTTGCCATCCCTGGGTGTGTTTAAGCATCGCTTGGATGTGGTGTTGCGTGATATGGTCTAGGGGTGAACTTGCAAGTAGGGTTAATGGTTGGACTTGATGATCCCAAGGGTCTTTTCCAACCTGGATGATTCTGTGATTCTGTGATTTAAGTTATGAACCCAATTTTAAGTGTATTGCTTGGGCACGCAATAGGTTGAAGCTGAGTTTGCGCTCTCAGAATTACTTCTTTATTTAGCATAAATGAAAATCTCCTTCCTTGAGTATCCCAGCTCCTATCTGAGTGCTACAGCTAGGTTAAAGGCTTGGGTAGCCTCTTACTTGTTTTACTTTGAACCAGTAGTTTCCACAGTCAGTGCAGAATCAATCATTCAGCTTGGAGGGGACTACAGGAGGTAATCCGGTGCAAGATCCTGTTCAAAGCAGGGCCAGTGCTGAACTGGGACCACAGTGCTTTAAGACTTTGTCAGCCAACTCTTGGAAACCCCAGAGCACAGCGATTCCTCATGCTCCACGGGTGGGCTTCGTTACCCTCGTTTGTCATCGTTGCTGACATGAGTTTCGATGAGGGATGTGCTTGGTGACTCCTTCCACCCTGGAGCTCTGAGCTCTCTCTTGGCAGGTGAATCCTGGGCATGAGGAGGGCTGTAACCTGGGTCCCTGGGTTATGGAGCAGCCCTGCAAAACAGCTCAGCTGTCAAGTGACAAAGGGGAGAAAGCATTTGGAGAGAAAATGTGCCCAAGCTCTAATGAGCTGCCCACCTTTCCAACACTGAAAAGGGATGTTCCTGCCAGCTTGTTTAAGTATCTTAGCACTCAGAGCACTGGATGCTGTGAATTCCCTTAATCGTTCCTTAAATTGTCACTTCCACAAGGCCTCTTCCTCCATATGTGGCACCCAGATATTGTCCTGTGATTCCTATTTTAGACTAACTGTAGATTTAATTATCTGAATCACTTGCAGCAGGACTCATGCTGTCTCATTTCATTTGGCTAAAAGTTTAGTCACCCAGTCTAAGCCAGTGGCTCTATAGTCAGATCAAGAGATGTGTCTGCGACTGATGCTTTTTTCCACCCAGAGCCATATATGCAAAATGGAGTTAACTGAATCGGCATTGAAAAGTATTTGGACTGCAAGCCCCACCTTTCAGTACCTTTCAAAAAATGTGCCCTGCAGGTTCTTAAGAAAACAATAGCTCTTGGTTGCACTGGAGCTTGCTGAGGAGTTCCTCATTTATAAGAAAATTGCTTTTCTTTCTTTGAAATTCAGTTGAGCAATTTCCCCAGCTTCAAGTGTTCCTGCCCTTCGGGGACATCTGTCCTGTGGCTGAGGATACCACAACTTCCAGAGTTGCCAGTCCCTCGGGTTCTCCCAGGATCTGGCCTTGTATTTGGCAATAGACTTCAGTCTGTGGTATTTCAAATGGAATGGTTTGGGCTTTGTGAAATCCTGTTTTTCTACAGACTTTGTTTCACAGGCAAATAAAGATCAGCTGTTCACTCCCTTCTGATCCAAGAACTGAAGGGACAAAAGCAAGTATGAAGATGTCAATTTTTTTTTCACAAAACATACCTTTTTTGGTACAGCTTCTAGGGGCTGTATGTTTTCATAATAGAGCTGTCAAGGTGTGGCAAGAGTGCCACGCAGTGAGCTTCTGTCAAAATTTGTCACGTTCTCGGCTCATTTACCTAGTTTATGAACAATATTTGTAACTGTTGTTTTTGCGATTAATTGCTACTTTCATAGTTTTGAGATTTTGAGAGGTTGCCCAAGTGCTCTGAGACCTACAGCACCACTTGATTCTTGAATCCTCCCCTCTGTGAAAGCAAGAGCTCTACCAGTTCTGAGTCTTGCTTAGAAGCTTGGCATGAAAAATAGCAAATGTCCTGCAGGAGTGCTCCTCAGCAGATAGACAACACTTTCTAGTGCTTAGAGACTTGCACTGTTATGAACTGAACCAATTTTCAGAGAGCCTGGGACGCTTACTACACTGCTAAATATCTCAGCTGCAGAAAGGGATCCTGGTCCTGCGTATATGTGGCATTGGCTGTTGTTGTTGGATCATAAGACAGAGTATTTACATTTATGTTCTAGTTCAAAGCACCTGAAATGTGGTCTGCATTGCAGCTTTTCAGACTGATGCTTTTCCAGCATGAAGCAGACTGTCTGCAGTATTTTGGAGTGGTCAGTGGTTCCAAGGCTACTGAGATAGTGTTTGGAGGCCTGAGACAGCAGCAGAGGAAAGAGAGTCAAGCCTAGTACAGCCTTAGCCATTCTGCCTGTTGGGAGCCTCCTCTGGAATAATTTCTTGACACAGCTGCATCCAAGTTGAGTTATGGGTTAGCTAGAGCAGTCCAAAATAGTGCCAGAGGATGACCTGGCAGCTGTGCATTGCAGAAGACTGGGGTTCCAGTGCTTCTGTTCAGTCTCTGACTCCTTCCTTGAGGAATATGGACATAACCTTAAAATCTATATTCAAACCTATACTTAGCTGCAAGCTCAATCAGATAAAACCCTGGAAGAAGCCTCTGTACCATTTGAGAAGTTAAGTGTGTCCCCTCTCTCAGCTCCAGGACACTGATTCAGTTGCTCCAGACTAAGCAGATTTTTCTTGGGAACTGGAAGGTTAAAGCCTGAAAATTTTAGTCTCTTCTGTGAAATGAGACGTGATCCAAAACATAGTGCAATAAGATGAAGTACTTGAGGAGCATTTAATTGCGGCTGCTGGGGGACAGAAGGGTCTACCACCATTGAAAGCTCAGACCTGCCCTCAACCACCACTATACGAGTTAAAACGCTGTGACTGTGTGACTTGCAGGCAGGTAGCAGAAGGTGCACATCAACATTTAATTTTCATCCTGTGTGATGTTAGAGAGCTTCCTCGCTTCTGACTTTGCTTTGCATCCCACCTTCTAGCAGGCTGGTTTACGTACAAAGGAAGCTCTGAAAATACCCGTATCTGAACAACTATCGAAGGTGTGTTACTGCGTGTATTCGTACTCCCCAGCCAGAGAGACCAGGTTTTGGATGGTTTCACAAGCTATATGGTCTCAAATCCTGCCAGTGTAGGCACATAATCTTCGCTTTGCATTTGTGAGTGGTCACCTTACTTTTGAAGAGAAGGGGAGTTAAGAAGAGAGGCCTCTTTTTGTAGCACTGGTGTTTAGTCTGACTTTTTTTAACACTCAATTAGTGGTTTTGTTTAAAAGCAAAACAGAGAAAATGTGACTCGTTTAATG
>NW_009714237.1:36823-43917 GCF_000703405.1 Apaloderma vittatum | reverse complement strand
TAGGGAAATATTACTCCTTTTGGTTTCTGTAAAGAGGTACAGAAATGATTGCAGAGGCGTTGGCACAAGGGTAAATGGTAACTGGTCACTCTCAAAGGACTGGATGGGTTTCTGGACTTCATGTTCAGGCCTGATGGCTGTGCCCACACAGAAGGCTCAATGAATTTTTTTTTTCTTTTTGTCTTTACCGTTGTTCAACTGAGAGGAGATTCTTCCTAAATTCATCTGTATAAACTTCGAATGAGTGACTTATTTGTGAGACTCCTTTCCATACTGGCACATAGGGAGCTCCTTGTGCTCTCCCCACTCTCAGCTGCCTTCTCCTTCCCATCCCTCCTTGATGGGACCCAACCAAGGCAGTGAGAGCTTGACCTGAACTCACCAGCCATGAACTACAGCATCTGGACACGGCATTTCTGCACCTTGCTGTATCAACATAAAAAAAAAAAAAATAGGGACCTTGTGGTGAAACTGGTGGCATACACTGTCTGCCTTGGCTGGTGACTTCTCAGACCTAAAGTAAACAGCTCTTGCTAAATGCTGAAGCCACTTTGTTGATGACACAATGATAAAACAGCATTTGCAGTGTACAATGTCCTTTGGTTTTAGCAGGGCCTGTTGCGATAGGACAAGAGGTAATGTTTTTTAACTAAAAGAGGGTAGATTTAGACTAGGTTTGAGGAAGAAATTTATTATGATAAGGGTGGTGAAACACTAAAACACGTTGCCCAGAGAGGTGGTAGATGCCCCATCCCTGGAAACATTCACAGTTGGATGGAATCAGGCTCTGAGCCACCTGATCTAGGTGAAGATGTCAGCTCACTGCAGGGGGGTTGGACTATAGGACCTCTAAAGGTCTTTTCCAGCCAAAACCATTCTGTGATTTCTGGATTATTTCACTGCTTTTGAAAGGTGTAATGCATCCAAGCATCAAAAAAGTGGTGGGTTTGGATCTGGGGTGCCGTGTTTTACAAGGAGAGATCCCAGCATCTGTCCGGATGGGGCATAATAGCACTCAGTCCTGCTTCTGCCTCCTCAGTGTGCCACTCGGGGAGCTGCAGGTTTTCACCAGACATAGACACCTCGGGATTCATTTCTCCATACAGAGAAAAGCACTTCCTTGAAATAATATTTTTTGCATGTTGGCATTTTTTAGGCTTCACGTATTTCTGAAAAGGGGCTTAAGAACTAGATCTGGGAGTGAAAGCCTCAAACTAGGTTCAAAATAATTAATGCGAGCAATTGAAAAAGGTTAAGATGTAACATTGCATATTCTTTGAAGCCCAGATGCCTTCATACTCTGCAAGACAACGTGGCAAAAGAAATTTCTAATAAGTAATCCATTTCATCATATTTTATTCCAGTAAACACTGAAAAACAGAATTTTGCTCAAGGTTATACAGTTTAGTTGTGGGTTTTTTGTGGAAATACTACTAAGCTAACTTCTATGGACAACTCTGGTAAGAATTTGTCTCAGAGAGAGTTAACTAAAACTTGTTAAATAAAACATCACTAGTAAGCTTTAATTACTTTTGTTTTAACAGAAAGTTCATAGGCTGTACGGATGACAGCTTAGTCCTCCGCCTCTGACAGACTTTAAAGATATTTGTACTGCTGCAGTGAAGATTAAATGTGTACATTAAATATGTTGTAAAGAGACTGGATACATGGAGTGGAGAATAAACAAGCATCAGTTAACATCTGGTTTCACCTGAGGCAGGTGTGGGTTGCATATCTTGGACTTTGTTATGTTTTAGCATTCACATGCAGGCTTTGTAAGAGACCAGATGCAAATGTTGATTGCAAGCAGACTCCATTTTTCATGACCACAGTACCTAAAAATGCGTAGTTAAACCCTCTATGCAGGGAGAAGGACAAAATGAGCCACTTTTGTCTGGAAGTTGTACTTGGAAAATGAAAGAAAAATGCCCGTTTCAAGTCTGCAGTGTTGCTCCTTGTTACAGGGGTTTTCCAGTGAGCTGCCCATCTGCAGCTCTGTAGAAAATTGCTATTATGATTTACTTCCTAATATTACACCTGCTATTTCTCTATAGTTACTAATAAAAGGAGCAAGAGCAATATCCATTTGAACAAGTGACCTTGAAATGCCAAATTTTGGTTTCTGTGCGGTTCAAGGCTTTTGTAAACATAGAATCATAGAATGGCATAGTCTGGAAGGGACTTTAGAGATCATCTAGTCCAACCTCCCTGAACATCTTCATCCTGAACTTTGAGTTCAGACATTGGTTAATTCATCGAGTTGGAAGGAGCCCAGCAGTTTATTTGTGTGCATCTCAAAACTGCTGCATAGTTTGGCACAGGAAGGGAATAGCAGTAAACTGGCGGGTCAGAAGCGAGGTCAGCTGGCAAAATGGTGAGGAAGCTTGCACAATACCTGCCTGCCGTCGGTTTGGCTCTACCTGCCACCAGTGTCCCTTGCTGCCAGGAGCTCTGAAGTCACCCACAAATCAAACAATGTTGAAGAAACACCTGGTGTGTTGTAGACGTTTGCATAACACTGTAAACAGGAATCAGTTTTATTAATGGAATGTGCTTTATCAATGGAAATGGGAATCTGGATTTGGAGGGAGAGGAGATTGAGGAGAGATTGGGGTTGTGGGGTTTTTTTGGGGTGGGGGAAGGTAGAGATTCATTCCTCTGTGAGGTCCCCACCAGGTGTTTTGGTCCTGTGGAGGAATGTTCAGTAATAAAAAATGGAGATTCAGTGAACAAACAGGGAGGCAAGGATAGATTTATGTCCTTGGCAGCTCAGGCCAGTCTCCATATGTTGTTAACGTTAGATGGTGAGAGAAATTAACTGTATCATATGCTATTGCACAGCCTGTATTTTGAGCCTCTTCTGTTTAAAAACAGCTTAAAACAAATGGAAAAGATAAAATGTGAATTTTCCTCAATTGAGAACAGATGGCAAAGTTTTCAGGTTATGGAAGACAGAGGGAGACTTCTCAATGGCTGGCAGGTGGTGGGACGAGGACCTCGCAGGGCACTATTTCGCCTCTTTCTGCAGCAGGAACATTTAAATCCCCCAACAATGTGCTTGTTTGTCACAATAACTTACCTTTTCTAGCCAGCCACGCTTCCTTTGCTTTACTATGTTTCAAAGCTGAAAATATGGGCTTAAAGCTCCTTGACAGACACAGGCATTGCTCCTGATAACACTTGTTTCATTAAGCTGCATTTTCCAGTTCCATCTTTGGCAAGACTTGGGGCCTGTGGTGTGGTGCCATCAAGCATCTTGATCTTCTTCCTTTCTTATATGTCAGGAAATGTGGGAGTTCATTATTGATTTCTGTGGCATCTAAGTTGCTCTCAGGCGGTTTATCTGCCCCGCCGGCACCTCCGGCTCTTCCTGCGCTGCAGTGCTGCCAAGTGAAGACCTGTGCCAGACGTCAGCAGGAGCCACAGCTACCCTACCACTGGTGCCCAGGGCCTCCAGATAAAGCAAGGAGGATGCTTTTAAAACAATTAGTTCAGGAACTCTGCAGTTGGGCCCTATGTTTAATTAATTTATTATACGTGTGGGCTGACTTGAATTCCTTAATAGCCTTAGCTGCAGTTATTTTCTTTTAAGATGTGAGCCTTTTTAAGACGCTGAAAACAAACAAACAAACAGACCCCACTTGACGTCTTGTCCAAAAGTCTTGTCGTGAGAGCACCGCCAGTGGAGGCTTCAGTTCTCATTTCACCTGAAGGGACTTTTTTTTTTTGCATCCATGTGAACCATGACAATTACCCCCCAAAACAGTGCCCCTAAGTAACAAGGTGTCCGGGGACTAGTTTTACAATCCCTGATGATGACTTTTTCTTCCCCAATAAAAATTTGTTGGGTCACTGAAATAACAACATCATTAATGAATTATTCACTGGTTTGCTTTACCTCCCAGTAGAATGCCCTAACTGATAGGCCTTAAAGTCATTTCCTTCTCTCTTTGTTCAATGTATATTTAAGTAATTACTTTATACAAAAGGGTGGAACAGCTCCAGGACGAGAGCTTGGCAGAGCAGGGCTGCTTTGTTGGGGTGGGCAGGATCCTTTCCGGAGAGACAGCTGCCGAGGATTTAATAAAGACAGAGGTCGAACTAGTATCTCCCAAATCCTGCATGAGGGTTGTAGAATAAAAGCACTGCTGCCTTCATCTTGCAAAAGATGCCAGAGCCCAGCCATTTGAACATTTTGTTTGCCCAGTAACAGATTGATTTGATTTAACATCAGTGAGGATACCTCTTTTCCAAGTCCCGTTTTGCTTTGGGAAGAAAAAAAAAGCCTTTTAATTTTTTCAGTGGTTTACTTCCAAGACTTAAGTAAACTGAAAAAACCCCAAAGAATTTATTGACACATCTTTAGCTAGCTGGGCCTTGCAGAGAAAAGGCAGAAAGGGAATTGCAGCTGCAGGTTGATCCCCGCAGGGCAAGGAGATAGCTTTTCATTTTCCGTCTGCTGCAAGATGATGAATTTTGTTGCATCTGGAAAATAGTGATGGCTATAGGATCTCGCAGCTCAGCTCTGACCTTCTGGGCGGTTCAAATCGCCGTGGAGCCTCAGGCTTTGGTTGGGTTTGCAATCACTGTTGCACCGCCTTACGCTCAGTAAACGTTTTGAAAGCTGACTGCAGCTCCAACTGCTAGAGACTTTCTTTTTTTTTGGTGTAATCTGAGGTCCAAAGCATGTTTTGCAGAAGGATTGAACTGTGGGCACTCAGGAAATACACAGCGGAGGCTGCCATTGCTCACGCCTGTGTTTCTAATTGCTGACAAACCTGGTAGCACCCAAATCACTTTACAGCCTTTGCAAATGAGAGCAACTGAAATAGTAGGCCAGCCAAGCACTGTGGTGTGACTACAAATAAACTACAATGCCTGGATGTATCTAGGGTGAATTATCTGTCTAATCAAACTTTGTAAGGTGTATTCAACAGAACAGAATTTGAATTTCTCAGCAATAAGTCATCAAATAACTCAACAATTGGCCAGGAAGTTAATTGTTTACACTAAAACAGCTTTCTTTCAGGACTCTGGGTGTGGATGAAGCATAATATTTATTTAAAGATGGAGATAAAAATTTGCCATGCGAACATAATCTTGTATGTACATCTCTGATGTAAATATCTTCCTATCCCTAGTGCCTCTGACTGCTGTAATTATGTGTTGCACTATTTATACAACCAGGAAGACATGAATTAAAAAGGAAATGCTGTGCACCTTTTACACTGGAGCACACAAAACACCCAAAGCAGGGAATCAGGGCCTTTGTTTTCATATAGATTTTGTGTTTTTTATCAAAACAAATGGCTTCAAAGTGCACATATTTTCCTCTCACCACATAGTTTCTAACAGTCCCAGTATAGGTTATGCCTAGACAAAATCACTCAGCTTCCCCCTCCCCGTCTTTGTAGTAACAGCGTAGTTGGGTTGTGGGTTTGGCTTTCTCTTCTGTGCCTCATTTGACAGCAGGCACGGGCTCTGGGCTCCAGCAGCCCCGGGAGCAGTTCATGGTGAAGCGATTGCTGCCGCAAGGAGATGCTTAGCAGGCCGGTCCCAACACAGCGCCCATCTCCCTTACTGAGGGTTTTAAACGTGTTGACTGGGAAAACTCTACTTGCCAGAACAAGATCTTTTTACACGCAGTGAGAACAATCTCCTATTGTCTCCGGGGATAAAATGGTGCCAATAAAAGATAAAAACTCCATGCCAACGCGGTGATACATAACTATGTTAACTGCTTCACCACTATATTTAAGTATGAGGTAAAAGCTTCTGAGAGAGGTGTTTTGGTTTGGGGTTTTTTTTGGTCTTGCACATCCGAATAAATGGAATGTAGCAATTGCATTGAAAAAAAATCCCAAATATTACATTCACAACTAGATAACTATGCAACTATGAATATTACCAGCTTTTTGGTTTATTCTTATGCCCTGGTTGAACTTTTGTCTGGTGGTGCAGGAGCAAAGTTTGAAGCATCTTCCGCTGCCTTCCTAAGCTTTGTGAGGCTGCTGTGACAACTGGAGCATTAGTATTTTAATTCTGTATAGCTGGAAAGAAGGTACTCTGGTCCACTTCAGTGTTTTATGGAAATGCACCATTTCTTGTGCCTTCTTTCACAGTCGTTCCTTCCCTCCTACAGAAATAGAGGCTACCTCAGTTTCCCTGCACTAGGGCAGACCAGCTCTGTGTGTGAGATGGCTGCTTCACCTGTTTGGTGTAGCTGGCAGTTTTCAGGGAGCAAAAGAAGACTGGGGATAGATCTTACCCAGACATGGGCTAGGAGATTGTGCATGCACTAGAAAATTGTGGAAGCTGGGCATGATACTTCTGGTTACCCCTTTCTCAGCTTAATACCCTGATCATCACAGAATCAAAGAATTATTTAGATTGGAAAAGACCTGTAAGATCATAATTAACGTAGCGATGCCAGGTCCACCACTAATCAGTATCCCTAAGCACCACATCTACACATCTTTTAAATACCTCCAGGGATGGTGACTCAACCACATTCCTGGGCAGCCTGTTACAAACTTTGACAGTCTTTTAATGAAGAAATTTTTCCTAATGTCTGATCTAAACCTTCCCTGGTTCAACTTGAGGCCATTTCCTCTTGTCCTGTCACTAGTTACTCAGGAGAAGAGACCAACATCCACCTCGCTACAGCCTCCTTTCAGGTAGTTGTAGAGGGTGAAAAGGTCTCCCCTCAGCCTTCTTTTCCTTGTGGTTTAGATGTAGACTCTAGAGTAAGGTTATAGGTTGGACTTGATGATCCCAAGGGTCTTTTCCAACCTGAACGTTTATATGATTCTATGATTCTCCAGGCCAAACAACCCCAGCCCTCTCAGCCACTCCTCATATGACTTTCTTGTAGAATTGGGTTTCCTTTGCCCCTGGCTCCTCCTTTTTTTCTGACTCAAACTCTTGATGGCCTGTCCCCATCAGGTGAAGGAGAAAGCCCTGGCAGCAGGGCAGTCAGGTGGTGAGGTACTTCTCTGCACCATGGACTCTGAAGGTAGACTTGTAGGTGAAGCCTGAAATGCTCCAGAGACATCATCTATGGGCACCAGAGCAATTCCCAAAACTGATGCTGG
>NW_009714237.1:34786-36764 GCF_000703405.1 Apaloderma vittatum | reverse complement strand
GCCTGTTATATTCAATGGTGAAAATAAGGTCTGCAAGATGTGAAGCAGGAGCTTGCAGAGCCTGTGTGGAAGATGGGTGCCTCTGCCTGGAAAGGAGTGTGCTGAAGGCAAGGAGTTTCACCAGGGAGGCGCTGAGGGACTGTAGCTCACCAGTATAGGCTTTCAGGATCCTTTCGTTACGTGAATATAGGCAACTACAAGGAGAATTTGCTGCTCTGGATCTTGGTCTGTACTTTTGCCTCATTTTCCCTACACAAACTGATGACTCTGCTGACAGTTTGTAAACAAATCTGTTGCTTTTCCTTTGATCTCTCATTGCTCTTCCTGTCCTGCTCAAGCCCATTTTGTGAGTTAGCTGGAGGAGTGACAGTGCTTTTCATGCTCATAGTGCTGGCGCTGCCATTAACACCTGTCAGATGTTTGCTGAGGGATGCTTTACCTTGAACCATTTGAGGCTTTCCTTCTCTTTTTATTTCCCTCAGCCCTGTTCCTACTTCCCTTCACTCAGCTCAAACAATATATCTCCTAAAGAGCAGGTAGAGAAGCAGTTTGTAGTATATAGTGCATGTATGTATACGTACAATACATTTACACATACCTGCGTACCACATACGCACGCGGAGTATGTATTTATATATGTATGCACATGTGTACATGGCGTATTGCAGAATAGCTCCAAATGCAGCGTAGCCTCTAGATGCTACTGCATTACAAATAACCAGCCCCTCTTTCAAAATCCCTTTTTCTAAGTTTGGATGTGCTCATTGTGGAGAGCTGGCCCCATTATGGGGCTTGCCCTTTTCCATTGATTACATGGCACCAAAATGTAGAGTTGAATGCAAGCCTAAATTCATGCTGAGAAAACCCTGCAAACCTCAGAGAGAAGGAATTAGTTGGGTTTGGAATTTTAATTTGGTCCCAACTGTATTTCAGCTTTCTTTCAAAAATCTGAAAAGCATAACAATCAGGAAAACTGTGCTACATGGATCCATGTCATTGAGTTAAAATGTTTGTTTGGAATAAATAAATGAAAGTGCAAACCACTGCAAACAATCTGGTTGCAGATTGTTGTCGAAATTACATGCACATATGTATACATTTTCATTTCCTTCCTCCCCAAGATAAATTATCCCTTAAGCTTCTCTGTGGAACACATGTGTCTCTGGAATTTCAGGAGACTAAAATGTGTGGAAATGCAACATGTGAAATCAGAATTACATCTGGTTATGTACTTTTTGCCTCCAGTATGGCTCAGTCTCTTGCTTCCCAATAATGTTTAGATTAAGGCCTCCAGGATGAAAATTGATTCTCTTTTTGTTTCTGAATTTGCAGCCATGAGAATCAAAAAAGAAGAAAAAGAGAGCAAGCAGGAAAGGGAGACTCTTTCTGGTATAGTCTTTTCCTCTATTGCTCGATCTCTTTTCTAATTGGTAAAATTGGCTGTTATGACAGAGGCAGCATCATAAATAATAAGCAGCAAGCTGTCCAGCTAAGAGCTTCTTTCTCACGCTATTTCCTGCAGAGTCAGATTGTATGGATGCCTGCAAATATCTAAACTTGGGGCAGTATTTGAACATCCCTATTACCTTTCTGAGCTTTAAATCCAGCTCTTTGATTTGTTCTCTCAAGCTCCTTAAAGCTCCTTCTCTGCCAGTTTGGATGATGTGTAGGAGTCTGTGATGAATACGCTCATTATCTAATGCAAAGTGGCATAAAACACTCATGCCATGAACTCTGCCACACAGCTATACCCTGCTGCAATTCTCTGATTCATGCTGTACGAGATTAATAGCATTTATGTTATTCATATATCTTGGTTGACCTTGATCTGTTAGAAACTCCCTCCTTTTTATCTCTGTCCCATACTGGGGAGGTTTTGTCCCACATTAACAATGGATCTTTTGTACTTCAAAGCACATTCCCCCCACGCCCAACATCCTGAGTTTTAATTTTCCTTACATATATAATATCTGTTCCC
>NW_009714237.1:21133-34755 GCF_000703405.1 Apaloderma vittatum | reverse complement strand
TTTCCCTCTCATATTCTTACCTATGTTTAATGGCTTGATACTATCTCAGAAGCTGTAAGCTTTTATTTATTTTTTTTTAAATCATCTTGAGTTAACCCTTTGGAAGCTAATTGCAGAAAATTATTTAAATTCTAATGGAAGAAATAAAAACATGCTCAAACAGTGCTTGTAGCTTTTCTCTAGGGCATTTGTATGGCAAATGCTGTCGTTTCAGCTGGGACAAAACATAAGAAGATGTATGTATGGGAAAAAAAAGAAGATACAGGAGTTTTGAACAAGGAGGAAAAAAGAGGCCACATAGTTAGAGGTGTGATTTTTCAGAAAGCTCAATTTTCTGAGTTTCTCCTTGGGCACATTAAAAAACTGGAGCATGTTCCTACCTCTTGTGTTGCTTCTATGCTCAGAGGGATGAATTGCCTTCTGCAGTCCCCCTCCTCTTCTCCCCACTGCAGCACACTGGTGACGCAAAAGACATTTCATCTGTGAGAAAATTGAGGTTTTGTAGGCGAAAAAAGTCCTGTTGGAAGTAGGTGTCCACGGTCTAATATATTTTCAGCAAACGAGTCTTCCCACTACTGGTGATGCACAGGGAGGTGAAGGGGTGGACAGGAGCTGGGGCTGGGGCTCAGAGGAGTCATCCCCTGCAGATGAGAATCCATCCTTCCCCAGCAGTGCCTTGGGGACAGTTTGCTGTCGTACTGGTGAGGAAGGAGCTGTGGATGGGCCCAGCAGCTCTTTTCTTGGCTGTGTGGAACAGGAGCTAACAAGGCTCTGGGAAGGATGTGCCCAGGAGAAGACAGAGGGCCAAGAGCAGAGCTGGGCAGGGACTGTTGGTGGTGCACCAAGGAAGAGAAGTGCAGAGGAGCACGGAGGCGGATGCAGAGGGAAGACAAGAGAAGGAAAAGACCAGACATGAGAGGTGGTGACTAGCCTGTGCATGAGTCTAATGAAAATAAGAACAGATACCCTACATATGATGCAAGGGCAGATGCTGCCTGTAGTTCTGGGGCCAGGCTCACAGCTCAACAAATCAAGGATCTGCTGTGGACTGGACGTTCTACATCCTTACTGTCTTTCCTGGCCTTCTTCCACCATAGCTGGAAGTGGGGTCCAGCTCCATCTGCATCCCAGTCTGTTGCAATTGCTGTGACACTGCCGTGGGTGAGCTGGAAACTCCAGCTACCGCCTCCCTCCCTTTTCTCTTCCTCAGCACACGCCAATACTGAGAGCTGTCAAAACACGTATATGCTTGAGACGAAAAACTACAACTGGCAAGGACCATGTGATTCTTAGAGTCATAACAGCTTTCCAGTCTATTTATTTATTTATATCTCCCTCTAGCTTGTGATCGGAAGCTTCTTAATTTTTACGTTCCCATCAACTTTCTGAAAGGCTGGATTAGAAATGTAATAGCTAAAAAGGCTGATCTAGAAATACGCAGGAGCCAAGAGCTGTGGGGAGAGACTATGTCTTTTATTAGACACACTGATACTGCTGAAAAAATAGACAACTTCTAGATACAGTGGCTCATCTTTAGGTCATGAAACCTCATCTTTATTTTTTTTTCCCCCTCGTGATTGGCACTTATAAAAGACATGATACCTCTTTCCAGATTCTTCCTTGCTTATGTCCCTAGACCATCACTGCTCCAGCAGCTCTCATCAGTAAATATTTGTGGCCAGAGCTGTGCTGCTGGGAGCGGTTCCTCCCTCCTACTCCCTCCCACTCCAGCTGTCGTCTCCACGCAGCCCCATTGCTGCCTGCCTGTGGACCCTGTGCCGCGCAGCAGCAGCCCAAGGAGCAATGGAGGTGTCTGGACCCCCTCCACCTCCCAAACTCCTGCACCTTCCTACAAGTCTGCTTGGAGGGCATTTGCTGAAAGGCAAACAAAACAATTGTGCTTAAGGCAGAGTAAATAAAGTAGATCCTACCAACCTTTCTTCACAACATATGGTGAGCTCTGCATATTTTTTTCCTGCTGCTTTATGGGGAATTTTTTTACAGGCTGAGAGTTTTTAGATGAAGGGCTGAGAGTTTTTAAAGCAGACAGTGCTTTAAAATGCTCACAAGTCCTCCTTGTGCTCATGTTGTTGCTGCCCCCCCTCCTCAGGTCTGAAGCATGTTAAGATCCATCTATGTTCCAATCCCTTGAACTAGCTAAAGGAGAAAAAAAAAAAGAGAGACCAAGATATTTTTTGTCTGATCTTTGCTTTAATCCTGCGAAGAAAAACCTGACACTTTCTAAAAGAATTCCTAAGTGATAACAACCTTATCGGTATTAGACCCATGGTTCAACTGTGCTGGGCCTGTGTTAAAGGCAAGCTCTGTTGACTCTGGATTTGCAGCAGAGCATATACTACTTTCATGGGATTAGAAGCCCATATACTTCAGCCTTGTGAAATTGTTTTGCTTTCTTGGCATGTTCAAACTTCTTGAGGAAGTGAAGGACTTCCTCTATGAAGGGCCATGCTTACTTCATTTCTTTGTGCTCCAAGTACTGAGACAGCAAGTTCCTCAGGAGATCTGTTCTTTGTTCACTTTAGGTTTATTTATGACATGCATCTGCCTGCCTTTTCCTCTCTGCATTCAATACTAAGAAGAAAAAAGAATAATAATAAAAAAAGAAACTAACTCTCATTGCTTCTACAAAACCGTATCCCCTAATCTTTATTCAGGGATAGACTGACACTTTAAGGCACAGTTTCACAGTAAATTAGATTGCAGGGTGGCAGTGCCAGGAAGTGTATCTCAACACCAGCAAAAAAAATATCCTGCTCACTGCCATCCTCCTAGACTTTGAGGGAGCTCTGCTACTTTTTTTTTTTTTTTTACATTATAAAAAGCAAACCATACACCAATATGGCCAAACATTTTCTAACCTTATAGTCTCTACCAGGCCACACTAGATTTGTCTTCTGGCTTTTCAAACCTGAGATTTTGTCCATTTTTCATGTAACTCAGTGTGACAAATTCCTTATTCCCGTGCAGGTCATGTTAGTTCCCACCAGTGCTACGGCACTCAGGGCCTGCTTGCCAAGTTATGTGAAGCCATTCCTTAAAAGGATGAGGTTCCAACACACTTTGGGTAGAATCAGGCTGTATTGCTGCTGTCCTATAGCACCACATCGGACATTGATTGAAAAGAGGTAAAAGATTTTGTGTTGCATTTGTGTGGCCACGTTTTGGTAACGGGAGGACTACAGGGGTTTCCTCTAGGTCTGGTAGAGCTGATGCCTGCTGGCTCCAAAGACGGACACACCGCTGGCCAAGGTCAGGCCCATCAACGATGGTGGTAACACCTCTGTGATAATATATTTGAGAAGCAGGGGAAAAAACATACTAGGCCACACCAGGCAGAAAAAGAGAGAGAGAGAGAGAGAGTAGTGAGGATATGGGAGGACATTGAGGATATGCTCCAGGCACCAGAGCAGAGATTCCCTTGAGTCATGGTGAAGACCACAGTGAGGCAGGCTGTCCCCCTGCCATCCGTGGAGGTGATAGAGACATAGATGTCCAACTGTAGCCAGTGGAGGACCCCACGCCTGAGTAGATGGATGCCTGAAGGATGCTGTGACCCTGTGGGAAGCCTGCACTGGAGCAGGCTCCTGCCAGGATCTGTAGCTCATGGAGAGAGGAGCCCACACTGGAGCAGGTTTGCTGGCAGGACTTGTGACCCCATAGGGGACTTGTATTGGAGCAGTCTGCTCCTGAAGGACAGCACCCCATGGAAAGGACTCAATGTTGGGTCAGTTTGTCAAGAACTGTCATGAGAAGGACTCATGCTGGAGAAAGTTTGTGAAGAACGGTCTCCCATGAGAGGGACCCCATGATGAAGCAGGAAAGGAGAGAGGAGTGCTCCTCCTGAGGAAGGAGGGGCTGTAGGGACAACATCTAATGAACCGACCGCAACCTCCATTTGCCATCCCTCTGCACCACTTAGTGGGGGGAGGAGGTAGAGAAATTGTGAGTAAAGTTAAGCCAAAGAAAACAGGGGTGGAGGGAAGCTGTTATTTTTAAGATCTGGTTTTATTTTTCATTGCCCTTCTCTAATTTGATTGTTAATAAATGGAATTAATTTCCCCAAGTTGAGTCTGTTTTGCTCGAGATGGTAACTGCTGAGTGGTCTCCCTGTCCTTATCTCAACCCCTGAGCCCTTTTATTGTATTTTCTCTGCCCTGTCTAGTTGAGGAGGGGAGCGACCCTCCAGCCAGGGTCAAGCCACTACAGCCTTTTTATCTGATCTCCTGAAAAGTCCGAACTTGAAAACCACGGGTGTTTTTTTGAAGCACACAGCTAAAAATTCAATTTGTGATCTCAGTGTTGGTCACTAGGATTAAAGTCTCTCTAGCTCCAAGTTAAACTTGGTAAAAAGTGTTTCTGACATAAAGGGTGACTCAATGCTAAACTAGACTAGGAGGCCATGGAAATCTACCACTAAAACTTTGTCAATAAGAGGTTAAACAAGCTTTGGTTTAGTTTGTATAAAGAAATAAGATCAGTTGAAGAAAGAAGGACCTACTGCAAAGTTACAGAAGGGTTTTCCAAGCATTGACCTCTGGGCACTGAGGTCTTCCTGCAGTGAGCAGGAATTCAGAGTAGGAGGCTGTCTCACACAGTGCTGCGAAATGGCCAAACTGATGACTCCCAATTTGGGAAGAAATTTTGCATCATGCTAAGAACATGTGAATACAGGCATTATAACAGAAGTGTGAACAGGCACTACATTACTCAACAGGGACTGCTGAAAAGCCACTTGAGTTACTGAGTTACATGACACAAACCTGGAAACCAGGCAGCCCAGCCCTCTCCAATGTGAATTTACCAGCTTGGTAAAACATCTTTTAAAGTGAATGTGGAATAACTAAATAATTGTAAGAAATGCACTGAACGGAGGTAGCAGGCAGGGTGAGAAAGCAGCGACGGGATAGTGCTGTGTCTTATGGTGCACGTGTTTGTGCATCCCTGCCACTGTATCCCCTATAACCATCTGCAATTGTTGCCTGCCTTGTTTGGGATCAGGAAAGGGCTGATCTGGAAAGGGGATGTATTTTTAGCTTTCCTTCAGACATTATAAGTGCTTGGCTCTGAGTTGCACAGGCTCTTGCCTTTTCTAATATTCATTGTTTGGGACTGGAAAGCCTTATATAGCCTTGAGTTGGAAGATAATGTATTCAGCCTCTACAGTCACAGGAACTGGCTGACTGATTTACACTCACTTGGTGTTGAGGATTTAGGTAAAGCCTTCAAAAACCTCTCAGTGTTGTTGAGTAGAAACTGGGAAACTTTTCTAACTGGTACCGTATTTCACAATTTCATTTTACCATGTTTCTTCTAGCAGTTCCTTTTAAATGTGGATTCAGCCTGGCTTTCTGTGCTATCTTAGATTACACATTCATCTTTGAGGCTGCTGACATTAGATTAGAGGACTCTGTCTTTGCCAGTAGTGAAATCAAACCACGAGGAGAGGAAGTGCCAGAAAGCAGATCCACAGAAGTTGGTACAGATTGGAAAAACTTAGCTGACTATTAGGAAATACTTATGAGACACGGTAGTTTAGGCACTACTTCTGAAAGTGAAACACCTACTTTGAAGTTGCAAAGAAATGCTCACTGCTAATTGGGGTCACAGCAGCGACACAGCTGGTGGACCTGGTTACCTTGGTGCATCTGTTCTCGTAAAGACCAGCAGAAAATAGGAGTCAGGGTTGAAATATTCCCTGGTTTAATAACTGACATCTAAGAGAGGCTTCTTGGCCATGAATTCAACATGGAGGGATGCAGGTCCATGTGGTTCAGACTTCAGTGCCTACTTTGTTTACAGAGATGTAGAAAGGTGTGGAACAAAACCAGCTCCCAGACTGGCCTTTGCAGGCAGAGGAATGTGTAGACTGTGAATTGCCTGTTTTTAGCTGTGGATTACATGCTAGCTTCCGTGGTACCATCAAAACGTAGGCTATTGTAGGCACATTCAGGCGAAAGATACTTAGGTAACGAAGAAAGTTTACCATAGAAACCATGAGTTGTGTGACATGGCACCTAAACAGACAATTTGAAAATTCAAATTTGGCCTAAGTGACACAGAACAGTGGTGAGGCAATTTTGCAAGGGCTATGTCCTGGTAGTTGCTCTCTATGACCACAGGAAGTTTAGTCCAGGGTCAACTTTGAGTTCACTTGTGCTAGCTGTCATGAATTCCAGGCTGTGGGGGCTCCAGTTCCCAAACAGCAAGTCCCACCTGGTGAGCCTGTGCCAGCCTTGGGGAAGTGACCCACTTCACTGTGTATTGCTGCCCGAGTTATGAACATTCCACGTATCCTGTAGTTCCAGTTCTAACTGTACAGGGAATAGACCCCATAGCTTTTCTAGACCTTGCTTTTAGCACCCAAAACTCAAAACCTGAGAGACTCAAAGCTTGGAGCCTAGGTGTATCTGAAACCGTTGAAACATGGAATCATAGAATCATCCAGGTTGGAAAAGACCTTTAAGATCATTCAGTCCAACTGTTAACCTAACAATGCCCAGTTCACTATTAAGCCATGTCACCAAACACCACTTTTAAATAGCTCCAAGAATGGTGAATCCATCACTTCCCTAGGCAGCCTGTTACCATGCTTGACAACCCTTTTGGTGAAGAAATTTTTCCTCATATGCAATCTTTTCCTGCCCTGGCACAACTTGAGGCCATTTCCTCTTGTCCTCTTGCTTGTTACCTGGGAGTAGAGACTGATCTCCACCTTGCTCCGGTCTCCTTTGAGGTAGTTGTAGAGAGAAAGCACAAGAAGCAGCCAAGTTTAGGAGCACAGTTGCTTTGCCCCTGTAGGCAATGGAAAGAGCAAGAATCACCTGTGGAAAGGAGGAACCCTTGCATCTCGAATAAGATGTCTGGGACACCTCAGCAGTGTTTGTGTGGACACCTTCTCCTGTACCACCACCACGAATGGGACTTCTACCATGGACTTGGTGGAAATGGATCACCACTCTCTTACAAACATTTCTTGCAGAGAAGCTGGGAGCTAAGCAGGGCTCACCTTTCATAAAAAACAGTTAATTTGGAGACGGAGTGTGAATTTGCGTGTGTCCTAGTTATAGATGGTTTTGGAACAAAAGTCTGATCAAATATTTTTGCTGAGAGACTTGTTTCATAAATCCTGTTATAAGATGCTACTGGTCCTATGTGTTTACTTTCAATTTATTTTGTTAGCTCTGTTTATTGCCTTTTATTAAAGTTCATCAGGTATATTGTTTTTAAGTCTTATTATGAGAAAGATGAACACCAACACGTGGAATAACCTAGATAGATAAATTGCAAGTGGTTGAAAGCTTCTGCACTCAGAAGTACCTTATTTGAATTTCTTGCGTGGGAGTATTTACTTGCAGAAGACAGGATATTGAGGACCAAACATGCAATTAACTGAAAGGGTTCTGTGTTCTTTGTATTAAACAAAAGTATATTGCATAAAGGCCCTGGCAGTTTATTTTTTTAACTCTTTTTTCACTCACTTCTTTAAATGAATGAATACATATGTTGCAAGATGCTTTACCATAAGCTGACTAAATGTAGTCACACATTTGTTAAAAGAAAAAGATCAGCTTTCAGTGACTTAAAATCTCACAGAGCTGCTGATACAAATTGCTTCATCTGTGCAAGCCAATCTGTCCATCTGTTATGTTTTATACTGGTTCATTATGTTTTATATGGTTCATTTCTATATTTTAGTCAGACAATCATTATGAACATCCTATCAGATCTGCTGTGTAATGCAGTACATAGGTCAACTAGCAGCTTTGAGTAAAGTCTCTAGTGTTTATAGGACCTAGAGAGCCTCTCAAAAGATGTCTCATTCACTTTTAAAGACTAATGGCAGGGCATTACTGCCTGAATATTTACCACTCCAGCGCGTTTCAAAAATGCTTTTATGTTATCATCGTCCCTCTGTGCCAGCCCTTCTAGTGCACCTGTTTCTTTTTTTCTCTTTTTTTTTTCCTTTTTCTTTTTTTTTTCCCCCAGGCTCCTCACAAGTGTCTGTATTCACAGTTTTTCTGCGTCTGTTTGTATTTTACTCCGCCATCTGACACTCTGTTTCTTTGCTAGGATGTACCTCTAGAGTCCCAGTCTTTCACATTTCCTGTTCAGTTGTCATTTTTATCCTACCCTCTACTCCCAGACACAGAGTTACCTTTCTGCTCTTGATATCTCTAGCAGATGTCTTTATCTGACCTGAGTGCCCCCCAGCACCTGTTAGTTTTTCCCAAACTCCTATTTTAAATAACCCCTTCCCCTCTCAATTCCATCAGTTTTCACGTTAAGTAACTTGGCTCCACCACACTAACTAGTCCTTCCCTTCTCCTTATTCTCATCTTAAGGAGAGTGACCCTCCTTCTGCCTATCTTCTGCACAGCTTTCCTTGCCAATTGCTGCAAGGTGCACGAGTGAAGAGCGGATCAAGAAAGGATTTGTGGGGAAATTTCAGCCCTAATGAGTGTGTAGTTGTATAGAGAGATGTTTCTGTACAATGTACTTCTTGCAGAGATAAATTGCATTAGTACCACACTACTGAAGTCTGAGCATGACCTAAGATTGTAAGATCCGACTGGTATGGAGAACTGAAATTGTTCAAGAGAGGATTTAAAGACATAGAAGACCAAAAATGTAAACCGTGCACTTGATAATCAAAGGATTGCTCCCATGATCTTTTAACTCATCTCCGCAATCTATGATAGAAGATTATGGCTGTTAACAGAGAGATGTGGATCCATGGTGAGATACCTTTCAGTCTTGTGATGTGTGGAGTTACCTCTGATAACCACAGTCTGAAAGCAGGAGATGCTGGATCACAATTGCTGCACCAGAGAGGAGCAACTCCTCTTTTGTAGGCAATGCAGATAACATACGAAGCTGTGGTATGACCAGTGTTTTTCTCCCAGCCTTTCTAAAGCCTGTAGGAGTGACTCAACTTGGTGCACCTCCTAGCGACACCCAACAGAAATTCTGGCCCCCAAAATGAAATAACCTTTCTTAAAACTGCTCTGCCCCCTCCCAGTGTCCTCGCCTGCTGCTTTTTGCCCATTCCCACCCCCACATGAACACCTCTGAACTACTCTGTCCCACGCTGCAGATTTTGAAAGTGTGGTGCAGAAATAATCAAGCTGGCCTCACATGAAACTTGCCCAGATTCGGTTCATTTGCTTAACTGAACTGCAACCCTTGCACGCTCGAGTCACACCAATGAGGTATGCTTCCCTGCTTGGGAACTGGTAGTTTAGGCGACAGCTTAGCACATGGAGCAAACTATTCGCTTTGTTTAAAAGTGATGAAAACTCTACTCTTTGAACTGTGTGGTGTGAACATCTCTTCTAAGAAATGTTTTCTTCTTAAGAAGAGGAGTGTACGTCATCTGCAAACCCATTGACGAATTCTCCCCATGTGGAAAATATGATGCCTGCTAAAAATCTAGCAAGTGCATTTGAATTTAACAGAGGATGTCAAGGTTCTCTTTTTAAAACATACATCTTATTAATCAGTGCTGCCAAAGTACAACAAGGTGTAAGATTTAGCGTAGTGGTATCCAGATGTTTTCTGGGCTCTTCCCCTTTTCCTTTCCTTCATTCACAGACCGCTTTGCCATGTCCCTGAGCTGCCTCATCAGGCAGTGGCTATACTTGACTGTTGATCCTTGGTAATAATGGGGGGTTTTTTTTGTTTATTTGTTTGCTTTACATAGGGGCTAAGAACCTTTAAGAAAGTGCAAAAGTATGTGGGTGAAATGTGGGAAAACAACCATGGCAGTTGCTTGATTTGTCACTGAACTGTGGCTATTTTAATTGTCAGCGTGGCCACCTCTCCATGCGACGGGCAGCCTATGGCACATCTGTTCGGGACCTGCAACTGCATTAACCTCGGGATTATGACATCAAGAATGGCATTTGTACAATTAAAAATGTTATCTCACAGGGCAGCCCCTGTTGCCCTCGGCCACCTTTGGGTAAATTGTGTTGTAGGAAAGGTTAAAAAAAGCTGCTGGAACTAATCCTTTTGATGAAACCTTTAACAAGTATGTCAGGCTCCTCTGATCTTGGCCCTGGCAGAGTATAGTTGTAGTTAATGTCCTCGGCTCTAACTCACCGTCTAAGACTCTCTTTCCTGCCGCGTGTTTTCTTCATCAGTTTGTATTTCTGCCAGTCAGTGTCACAAAGCACTTCCTGCTTCATCCCTGCCTGACGGGGTTAAGCCACGCTGATGGTCTGCAGTTGTGTGCAGCTTCATTTTTCATAGATTCTTTCTGATAACCATAACATGAACTCTGGAGTATGTGTTAGGAACTGAAAACAGGCCAAGTGTTTTGTATTAGAGCCTGTATTCTCACATTCACCAATTCTCCAAGGGTTGAAAATGCATCAGTGACATGTATGAGAAAAAAAAGGCTGGGACTAAAATCAATTTTCTCCCCTCTTGCCTACATGAAACAAAATTAAAAGCACAATGAGCCTTATTCTTTTTTCATTTACTGCTGAAATTCCTCTGCCGTCTGTGAAGCAACTCTTGTTACACCACCATAACTGGGAGGAGAATCAGCCCTGGTGTCTGCTGCAGATGTTTCTCCCTTAAAAAACAGGAGTATGCACAGCTTCCCTATCTACTTGCTTTTTAAAAAGCCAGTAAACATTTTATCTTTATGGGTGGATCTAGACCCCAGAGAACTGCATTAACCAAAACTTGTAACTCACTCTAAATGAATAATTTGATATTCCCTTGTACATGACTGGCTTTCAGTATTGTAGTACGTATTGTGACCCTAAGCTGTCAGTTTAATGCCTGTGTTAACACGGATCAGAGGAGAACTGAAACAAAATATAAAAATATAGCAATAAATAACCTAGTGTGCTTTCTTATCTCCAGTGAGTATTTTATATTAGGGTGGTTTATTTGCTTGGTATTACAGAGTCTTCTTTACTTCTGTTGGAAAAAAAAAAAACAACTGGGGTGAAAAGCCACAATAATTCTTCAGATAAAATGGAAAGAGTTATTTATGCCTCTGCTATTAATAGATGTCTTTTCTTAGAAACCAACCATTTGTGATTTTTTTTTTTTTGGTAACGTCAACTTTTCTACTTGAGGTCTATCAACGTGTGTTTTTTTGTTGTTGTTAGTTTGGGATTTTTTTTTCTTTACTGTAACACAGACCCGTGTTAACAATTCTGCCTTCTTGGCTGTCAAAGAGATTTCCTGTGGTCTTTTTTTGGCTGTGCACTCAGCCCATTGCAGTGTTTATCAGGCATTTGTTTAAAAAGTAAACAGCTACAGTCATCATCGGCATAAAAATTAAACCATAGCATGCGGGATTTTTCACTTTTTTTAACGCATATCCAAGAGCCACCTGAAGACTCATTGAGAGATGGACAGCCAAGGAGCTGAATGTATTTGAAGGTGCTTGTTGCCATGAGAAAGGCAAGCCAAGTGTCATCGTCTGAATGCTGAGCAGGGGTAACCATGGATTTGCTCATGTGAATTGATGCCTTTGCGCTGCTCAGAGAAAGGGAAGAAGGAAACACTGCTGGGGCCTCTCCAGCCAGGGACAGAAAGGGACAGTCCCTCCCTCCCTGCCAGCACCAGGCTGTGCAGGTCCCACACGCATCTTTAAAATACTTCAGGTTCATTTTCGATGAACAGATCGGTTTCAGATGTTTTCCTCAGCATTGTTTGAAGAATAGTTGTGGTTTCACAAGTTATTTTTCACAGTAACGCATGAGGAAAAGGCTAAATTTCTCTACTCTGGTCAGGATGCAGGGGTATGTAGAAACATTTATCAAAAGTAGGTGCCTTTAGGCTTAAGAACCTAATGATTTTTTTTTTTTCTTTTTTGTCTGCTGCAATTCTGAAATAAGGTGCCTAGTCCTGTTTTAAACATCAGATCACCGTCTGGCTCTGTCTTCTAATTCCTAAGCATTAAAAATGTTTTTTGAGTCTTGCCAAGAATGCTATATGAGTGAGTAATGCCATTTGACTTATTGAATGGGTCCTAATGCAACATTAATTCAATCTAACAAAACTCTTGTAGTGCTGTAATACAGCTTCATTTAAAAGCTGATGAGATACCATATTATAATGTCACAACCATAAAGATTTGCAATACATTGGGTTCAGGCCGGATATTTAAATCTGAGCAGTATAGAGAATGATCTGCCTAATTTTTTGCTTTAGGAATGAATTAGAGTATATATTTCTTGCATTAGACTGTACTTTTAAATTGTTGCTGGAGATAAATGTCTCTACAGTAGCAATGTATGTTAACACATCTTCCAGGAGTCTCCAGTTCATTCTGAGGAAGAAAACAAAATATGGATAAGTTATATAGACGTCCATAGGTTTTCATCAACCTTGGAAAACCAAACCTGGGGTTATAAAACTAAATTCTTTGTGCATGAACTGATATCCCAAGGCATGGTGCAGAGTAATTTGGGATAGGTCTAATTTCACCTAACTTTAGCTCCCAAAAGGTTAGTCTCCAGGTATGTGTTCTTCCAGTGAATTATAGACTCCATCTTCAAGTTAGAGGTCTAACATAGTTGAGAAGATTCTCATTTAAAGTCGTTTATTTTTTCTTTATTTAAACATCAAATGAGATGAATCCTTGGGATGTTTTTTTCTGCCTAGAAACATTGCCAAAAATGGAAAAGGTAATGACCTCAAAACCAAAGTTTTTACTGGGAGTGAAGTCTTCAAAGACACAGAAGAAGAGTTGCAAAATAGCACATAGATATCTCAAGCATGTTTTAGGTAGCAGTAGGTGCCCGTGTTTGGAAGAACAAGCCATTTGTACCTCATGGGCTAGACCTATGTCACAAGAGGACGGGCACAGAGGAAGTGAACTCATGCTCTTGTTGGTCTTAGCAGCTCCTTCCCACTTTTTCAGGGCCTCTTTCCTCTAGCATTTGTCAGCCTTCTTCTTCTTATACCATCATAGTGCTGAGCTCTTAGATTTTGCATTCAATCAAATGTACAAGAGAGAAAATGTTTGCCGTATAATTCCAGCCTGGGAAGTAGAAAATACAGGTGCCGGGGAAACCAGATGATTTTTACCACGTCTTAAGAAAATGTCGCTGTGAGCTGCTCCAGAGCAAGGCTGGGGAGGTAAGAGAGACCTTCAGTCTTCTCTTGAAGCTTGTCCATGTCTACAGGAGGATAATAGGAGTTCTGAGAGACAAGGGACATGATGCTTGTGTGGTGACTAGGAGACTGGACAGGGGGATGAGAAGATGAGGGTTTGGGTCTGTGCTTGGAGATTGATACCTCTTTTCCATCCCCTGCGCAATGCAGAAAGTACATCCGATCCAACCTCTGTCACAACTGAAGGACCATCCAGAAAAGAGGATTTCAGTAATTCTCAGGCCAAAGGAAGAGCAGAAAAGGGAACCTGGGATTTGGAGTTAATGCTCCATTGCAGAGCAATGGGAGTGCCTGGTTCCAGGGGCTCTTGTGAAAGTACTTCATTTTCGGGGGCTCTTTATGGGATGCAAAAAGAAATCACTTTCTAAGCTGAAACTGTGGACTTCCAGTGCTGATGAAGATGCCATTACAAGTCACCCGTTTCACATATTAAGTGGATCAATTATTTTGGCTCTCTG